>NC_069504.1:96943099-97198099 GCF_027579735.1 Bombina bombina
TCATCCAATGGAGCTGTGCGAATGGCCTCTTCCAGAGACTCAAACCAGAATGCCGCCGCAGCAGTGACAGGCGCAATGCATGCAAGGGGCTGTAAGATAAAACCTTGTTGAACAAACATTTTCTTAAGGTAACCCTCTAATTTCTTATCCATTGGATCTGAAAAGGCACAACTATCCTTCACCGGGATAGTGGTACGCTTAGCTAAAGTAGAAACTGCTCCCTCCACCTTAGGGACCGTCTGCCATAAGTCTTGTGTGGTGGCGTCTATAGGAAACATTTTCCTAAATATGGGAGGAGGGGAAAAGGGCACACCAGGTCTATCCCACTCCTTGCTAATAATCTCTTTAAGCCTTTTAGGTATAGGAAACACGTCAGTACACACCGGTACCGCATAGTATCTATCCAACCTACATAATTTTTCTGGAATTGCAACCGTGTTACAATCATTCAGAGCCGCTAATACCTCCCCTAGCAATATGCGGAGGTTCTCAAGCTTAAATTTAAAATTAGAAATCTCTGAATCCAGTCTCCCTGGATCAGATCCGTCACCCACAGAATGAAGCTCTCCGTCTTCACGTTCTGCAAACTGTGATGCAGTATCTGACATGGCTCTCACCTCATCCGTGCGCTCTGTCCTTAACCCAGAGCTATCGCGCTTGCCTCTTAATTCTGGCAATTTAGATAATACTTCTGTCATAACAGTAGCCATGTCTTGCAAAGTGATTTGTAAGGGCCTCCCTGATGTACTTGGCGCCACAAAATCACGCACCTCCTGAGCGGGAGGCGAAGGTACTGACACGTGAGGAGAGTTAGTCGGCATAGCTTCCCCCTCGTTGTCTGGTGATAATTTCTTTACATGTAAAGATTGACTTTTATTTAAAGTAGCATCAATGCAATTAGTACATAAATTTCTATTGGGCTCCACATTGGCCTTTAAACATAGTGAACAAAGAGATTCATCTGTGTCAGACATGTTTAAACAGACTAGCAATGAGACTAGCAAGCTTGGAAATACTTTTCTAAATAAATTTACAAGCAATATAAAAAACGCTACTGTGCCTTTAAGAAGCACAAAAAGCTGTCACAGTTGAAATAACAATGAACCAAAATAGTTATAGAAACCAATTTTTCACAGTAAATGTATTAAGTTAGCAAAGGATTGCACCCACCAGCAAATGGATGATTAACCCCTTAATACCCAAAAACGGATTAACAATTTAATAATTAACGTTTTTCTCACAGTCAAAACACACTGTCACAGGTCTGCTGTGACTGATTACCTCCCTCAAAATGAATTTTGAAGACCCCTGAGCTCTCTAGAGACGATCTGGATCATGGAGGATGAAGTAGACAGATTGTGACTGAATTTTTACTGCGCAAAAAAGCGCTAAAATAGGCACCTCCCACTCATATTACAACAGTGGGGAAGCTCAGAAAACTGTTTCTATGCAGAAAACAAAGATGGCCATGTGGTAAAAATCATGCCCCAATAAGTTTTATCACCAAGTACCTCACAAAAAACGATTAACATGCCAGTAAACGTTTTAAACATACATTTGAAAAGTTATGAATTGTTATTAATAAGCCTGCTACCAGTCGCTTTTACTGCAGTTAAGGCTCATACATTATTTCAGTATTAACAGTATTTTCAGAGTCAATTCCATTCCTTAGAAAAATACATTCAGTGTACACACACTCATCAGCCAAATACCAGTCGCTATCACTGCATTTAAGGCTGAACTTACTTTACATTGGTATCAGCAGTATTTTCTCAGTCAATTCCATTCCTCAGAAAAACAATTACTGCACATACCTCATTTGCAGGGGGGCCCTGCATGCTATTCCCCTTCTCTGAAGTTACCTCACTCCTCAGATGAGAACAGCCAGTGGATCTTAGTTACGTCTGCTAAGATCATAGAAAACGCAGGAAGATTCTTCTTCTAATGCTGCCTGAGAATAAACAGCACACTCCGGTGCCATTTAAAATCACAAACTTTTGATTGTAGAAATAAACTAAGTTAAAAAACACCACAGACCTCTCACAGCGACCTATCTAGTTAGGCTGCAAGAGAATGACTGAATATGACATGTGAGGGGAGGAGCTATGTAGCAGCTCTGCTGGGTGATCCTCTTGCAGCTTCCTGTTGGGAAGAGATATATTCCATAAGTAATGGATGACCCGTGGACTGACTACACTTAACAAGAGAAAATACTAAGTCCCCCCTAACAGTAAACCCCCCACCCACCAAACTCCCCAAAATTAAAATAAAAACAAACACTAAAAAAACTAAACTACCCATTGCCCCTAAAGGTGCATTTTTATGGGCAATCCTCTTAAAAGGGCATTCAGCTCTTTTACTGCCCTTAGAAGGACAATCGGCTCTTTTTCAAGCCAAAAAACCCTAATCTAAAAAAAAACAAAAAAAAAAAACCACACCCCAAAAATTAAAATAAAGCCTAATCCTAAAACCCAAATAGGTACTCACTGTTCCTGAAGTCCGGCGGAGAAGGTCTTCTTCCAGACGGATCCATCATCTTCTATCTTCATCCGGAGTGAAGGCGGCATGGAGCGGAGGTGTTTTCCCGATGCCTGGATCCTCAGCGGCGGCATGGAGGCTCCTCTTCATGCGATCATCCGTCCCACACTGAAGATTGAATGCAAGGTACCCCATATTTATTTGGGTACCTTGCATTCCTATTGGCTGAAATTTTGAAATCATCCAATAGGATTAGAGCTACTGAAATCCTATTGGCTGTTCAAATCAGAGCTATTGGTCATTTAGATGAGGGGGTGTTTATTGGGGGGGGGCTTTTTTATTTTCTTAGGGATTAGGTATAATTTTTTTTATTTTTGATAATTTTGTTTATTTTTTTTCTGTAATGTTAGACTTTTATTTTTTGTAATTTAATGATAGGTTTTTTTATTTTAATTGTAATTTAGTAGTAGTGGTTTAGGGGTTAATAGGTTAATTAGGTTTATTGTGATGTGGGTTATTGGCGGTTAAGAGGTAAATATTTTAATTATGTTATTTGCGGATTAGGGGTTCATTAATTTATTGTTTTGCGATGTGGGGGTTGATGGTTCAGGTGTTTGTTAATACTTCGTGCGGGCACGTGTTTTTATTTTTATTTCTTGCGGGCGGTTACGTGTTTTGTTAGTTATTTCAAGCAGGCGGTTGCGTGTTTTTTTTTTGTTTGTTTCCAATTTACTTTTATCACCAATGTTGCTTTGTTCTCTTAGTATTCTTAGTTGAAAGCTAAACCTAGGAGGTTCACATGCTAATTTCTTAGACCTTGAAGGCCGCCTCTAATCTGAATGCATTTTGACAGTTTTTCAACACTAGAGGGCGTTAGTTCATGTGTTTCCTATAGATAACATTGAGCTCATGCATGTGAAGTTACCTAGGAGTGAGCACTGATTGGCTAAAATGCAAGTCTGTCAAAAGAACTGAAATAAGGGGGCAGTTTGCAGAGGCTTAGATACAAGATAATTAGAGGTAAAATGTGTAATATAACTATTGGTTATGCAAAACTGGGGAATGGATAATAAAGAAATTATATATCTTTTTAAAAAACAAAAATTCTGTTGTTGACTGTCCCTTTAAACAAATCACCTAGTATCAAAAACAGCCCCACAAGCAGCTAATGATTGCAGCAAAAATAAAAAGGGGGGCACTACCTGCGACAGTAACTTTACAATGCTGTACCGCTGCTGTCATCTCTGCTCACCCCCCACCCCCCACACTTTTTTTTTCTCAATTAAAAAGAGCAGATTTTAAATCAAAAGCCAATGAATACTAAAAAAGTTCTAGATTGAATGATTCAAAGCAAAGATTAGCCTGAAAATGATATGCACGTGTATTTTTTAAATCATTTGTTAATTATAGAAACAGTAAGTGTAAAGTTTTAGTGTCCACAACACAATGGGACACGTTGCAACTACGGATGCACCGAAATATCGTCCGCAGAAACATTTTGGCCGAAAATTGAATTTTTGGCTATTTCGTTTTTCGGGGGGTTTTTGCCTGTTATTTTCAGTAATATTATTGTGTAGTATATTTCTAATTTGAAGCTAGCATAGAGCTGCTGTTTGAGCTCATGACTTGACTTACTGTTTTGCATATAATAGTTTTCTAGGACTATACTTTATTTGGATAATTGGTATTAAAAAAAAAAAAAAAATGTAAATCTGATTTTGTTACAGAATTAAACAAAGAATAATACAGTATATTGATATTTAATATTGTTTTAAAGTAGGGATGCACCGAAATTTTGGTTGCAGAAACATTTTGGCCGAAAATGGTAAAAAAATAATAATTATTGTGTAGTATATTATTGTTTTAAGATATTTTTGTCCAATTTTAATTTCAATAAGTGTGGTTATTTATTTTATTGGTTTGCAGGTTTTCAATTCAGATTCATTCATTAAATATTCTAATTCTGCAAAAAAAAAAAAACAGAATTTATGCTTACCTGATAAATTACTTGTGGGATATTCTCTTCCCCAACAGGAAATGGCAAAAGAGTCCCAGCAAAGCTGGTCACATGATCCCTCCTAGGCTCCGCCCACCCCAGTCATTCGACCGACGGACAGGAGGAAATATATATAGGAGAAACCATATGATACCGTGGTGACTGTAGTTAGAGAAAATAATTCATCAGACCTGATTAAAAAAACCAGGGCGGGCCGTGGACCGGACACACCGTTGGAGAAAGTAATTTATCAGGTAAGCATAAATTCTGTTTTCTCCAACATAGGTGTGTCCGGTCCACGGCGTCATCCTTACTTGTGGGAACCAATACCAAAGCTTTAGGACACGGATGAAGGGAGGGAGCAAATCAGGTCACCTAAATGGAAGGCACCACGGCTTGCAAAACCTTTCTCCCAAAAATAGCCTCCGAAGAAGCAAAAGTATCAAATTTGTAAAATTTGGCAAAAGTGTGCAGTGAAGACCAAGTCGCTGCCTTACATATCTGGTCAACAGAAGCCTCGTTCTTGAAGGCCCATGTGGAAGCCACAGCCCTAGTGGAGTGAGCTGTGATTCTTTCAGGAGGCTGCCGTCCGGCAGTCTCATAAGCCAATCGGATAATGCTTTTAAGCCAAAAGGAAAGAGGTAGAAGTCGCTTTTTGACCTCTCCTTTTACCAGAATAAACAACAAACAAGGAAGATGTTTGTCTGAAATCTTTGGTAGCCTCTAAATAGAATTTTAGAGCACGGACTACGTCCAAATTGTGTAACAAACGTTCCTTCTTTGAAACTGGATTCGGACACAAAGAAGGTACAACTATCTCCTGGTTAATATTTTTGTTGGAAACAACTTTCGGAAGAAAACCAGGCTTAGTACGCAAAACCACCTTATCTGCATGGAACACCAGATAGGGCGGAGAACACTGCAGAGCAGATAACTCTGAAACTCTTCTAGCAGAAGAAATTGCAACCAAGAACAAAACTTTCCAAGATAATAACTTAATATCTACGGAATGTAAGGGTTCAAACGGAACCCCTTGAAGAACTGAAAGAACTAGATTTAAACTCCAGGGAGGAGTCAAAGGTCTATAAACAGGCTTGATCCTAACCAGAGCCTGAACAAATGCTTGAACATCTGGCATACCTGCCAGTCGTTTGTGTAGTAAGACAGATAAAGCAGAAATCTGTCCCTTAAGAGAACTTGCAGATAATCCTTTCTCCAAACCTTCTTGTAGAAAGGATAGAATCTTAGGAATCTTTATCTTGTTCCATGGCAATCCTTTGGATTCACACCAACAGATATATTTTTTCCATATTTTATGGTAAATTTTTCTAGTTACAGGCTTCCTAGCCTGAATCAGAGTATCTATTACAGAATCTGAAAATCCACGCTTTGATAAAATCAAGCGTTCAATCTCCAAGCCGTCAGCTGGAGGGAAACCAGATTCGGATGTTCGAATGGACCTTGAACAAGAAGGTCCTGTCTCAAAGGTAGCTTCCATGGTGGAGCCGATGACATATTCACCAGGTCTGCATACCAAGTCCTGCGTGGCCACGCAGGAGCTATCAAGATCACCGAAGCCCTCTCCTGAATGATCCTGGCTACCAGCCTGGGAATGAGAGGAAACGGTGGGAATACATAAGCTAGGTTGAAGGTCCAAGGTGCTACTAGTGCATCCACTAGAGTCGCCTTTGGATCCCTGGATCTGGACCCGTAGCAAGGAACCTTGAAGTTCTGACGAGACGCCATCAGATCCATGTCTGGAATGCCCCATAATTGAGTTATTTGGGAAAAGATTTCCGGATGGAGTTCCCACTCCCCCGGATGGAATGTCTGACGACTCAGAAAATCCGCTTCCCAATTTTCCACTCCTGGGATGTGGATTGCAGACAAGTGGCAGGAGTGATCCTCTGCCCATTGAATTATTTTGGTCACTTCTTCCATCGCCAGGGAACTCCTTGTTCCCCCCTGATGATTGATATATGCGACAGTCGTCATGTTGTCTGATTGAAACCTTATGAATTTGGCCTTTGCTAGTTGAGGCCAAGCTTTGAGAGCATTGAATATCGCTCTCAGTTCCAGAATGTTTATCAGGAGAAGAGATTCTTCCAGAGACCATAGACCCTGAGCTTTCAGGGGTTCCCAGACCGCGCCCCAGCCCACCAGGCTGGCGTCGGTCGTGACAATGACCCACTCCGGTCTGCGGAAGCTCATTCCCTGTGACAGATTGTCCAGGGTCAGCCACCAACGGAGTGAATCTCTGGTCTTTTGATCTACTTGAATCGTCGGAGACAAGTCTGAATAATCCCCATTCCACTGACTGAGCATGCACAGTTGTAATGGTCTTAGATGAATTCGTGCAAAAGGAACTATGTCCATTGCTGCAACCATCAATCCTATTACTTCCATGCACTGTGCTATGGAAGGACGAAGAACAGAATGAAGTACTTGACAAGAGCTTAGAATTTTTGATTTTCTGACCTCTGTCAGAAAAATCCTCATTTCTAAGGAATCTATTATTGTTCCCAAGAAGGGAACTCTTGTTGACGGGGACAGAGAACTCTTTTCTTTGTTCACCTTCCATCCGTGAGATCTGAGAAAGGCTAGGACGATGTCCGTATGAGCCTTTGCATTTGACAGAGACGACGCTTGAATCAGGATGTCGTCCAAGTAAGGTACTACTGCAATGCCCCTTGGTCTTAGAACCGCTAGAAGGGACCCTAGTACCTTTGTGAAAATCATCCTTGGAGCAGTGGCTAATCCGAATGGAAGTGCCACAAACTGGTAATGCTTGTCCAGAAAGGCGAACCTTAGGAACTGATGATGTTCCTTGTGGATAGGAATATGTAGGTACGCATCCTTTAAATCCACGGTAGTCATAAATTGATTTTCCTGGATAGTAGGTAGGATCGTTCGAATAGTTTCCATTTTGAACGATGGAACCTTGAGAAATTTGTTTAGGATCTTGAGATCCAAAATTGGTCTGAATGTTCCCTCTTTTTTGGGAACTATGAACAGGTTGGAATAAAAACCCATCCCTTGTTCTCTTATTGGAACTGGATGAATCACTCCCATTTTTAACAGGTCTTCTACACAATGTAAGAATGCCTGTCTTTTTATTTGGTTTGAAGATAATTGAGACCTGTGGAACCTTCCCCTTGGGGGTAGTTCCTTGAATTCCAGGAGATAACCTTGAGAAACTATTTCTAGCGCCCAAGGATCCTGAACATCTCTTGCCCAAGCCTGAGCAAAGAGAGAAAGTCTGCCCCCCACCAGATCCGGTCCCGGATCGGGGGCCATCCCTTCATGCTGTTTTGGTAGCAGTGGTAGGCTTCTTGGCCTGCTTACCCTTGTTCCAGCCTTGCATTGGTCTCCAGGCTGGTTTGGGTTGTGAAGAATTACCCTCTTGCTTAGAGGATGTAGAATTAGAGGCTGGTCCGTTTCTGCGAAAGGGACGAAAATTAGGCTTATTTTTAGCCTTAAAAGACCTATCCTGTGGGAGGGCGTGGCCCTTTCCCCCAGTGATGTCTGAAATAATCTCTTTCAAATCAGGTCCAAATAATGTTTTACCCTTGAAAGGAATGTTAAGCAATTTTGTCTTGGAAGACGCATCCGCTGACCAAGACTTTAGCCAAAGCGCTCCGCTTTGAAAGCACAACTATCTTCGATAGGAATAGTAGTGCGTTTGTTTAGAGTAGAAACCGCCCCCTCGACCTTGGGGACTGTCTGCCATAAGTCCTTTCTGGGGTCGACTATAGGAAATAATTTCTTAAATATAGGGGGGGGAACAAAAGGTATGCCGGGCCTTTCCCACTCCTTATTTACTATGTCCGCCACCCGCTTGGGTATAGGAAAAGCGTCGGGGGGCACCGGAACCTCTAGGAACTTGTCCATCTTACATAACTTCTCTGGAATGACCAAATTGTCACAATCATCCAGAGTAGATAATACCTCCTTAAGCAGTGCGCAGAGATGTTCTAATTTAAATTTAAATGTCACAACATCAGGTTCAGCTTGTTGAGAAATCTTTCCTGAATCTGAAATTTCTCCCTCAGACAAAACCTCCCTCATGGCCCCTTCAGATTGGTGTGAGGGTATGACAGAACAATTATCATCAGCGTCCTCTTGCTCTTCAGTGTTTAAAACAGAGCAATCGCGCTTTCTTTGATAAGTAGGCATTTTGGATAAAATAGAGTTATCCATTACAGCCGTTAATTGTTGCATGGTAATAAGAATTGCCGCACTAGATGTACTAGGGGCCTCTTGTGTGGGCAAAACTGGTGTAGACACAGAAGGGGATGATGTAGTATCATGTTTACTCCCCTCATTTGAGGAATCATCTTGGGCAATATCATTATCTGTGGCATTACTGTCCTTACTTTGTTTGGACACTATGGCACAATTATCACATAAATTTAAATGGGGAGACACCTTGGCTTTCATACATATAGAACATAGCTTATCTGATGGTACAGACATGTTAAACAGGCTTAAACTTGTCAACAAAGCACAAAAAACGTTTTAAAATAAAACCGTTACTGTCACTTTAAATTTCAAACTGAAAACACTTTATTACTGAATATGTGAAAAAGTATGAAGGAATTGTTCAAAATTCACCAAAATTTCACCACAGTGTCTTAAAGCATTAAAAGTATTGCACACCAAATTTCAGAGCTTTAACCCTTAAATTAACGGAACCGGAGCCGTTTTTACATTTAACCCCTATACAGTCCCAGCTATATGCTTTGCTGAGACCCAACCAAGCCCAGAGGGGAATACGATACCAAATGATGCCTTCTATAAGCTTTTTCAGTGATTCTTAGCTCCTCACACATGCATCTGCATGCCTTGCTCTCCAAAAACAACTGCGCATTAGTGGCGCGAAAATGAGGCTCTGTCTATAACTAGAAAAGGCCCCCATCTGAAAAAGGTGTCCAACACAGTGCCTGCCGTTTTTCTAAACAATCCCCAAGATTATAATAACCATTAATAGTTAGAATCTGCATAATATGCCTAGTAAAGCAATCGTTTTAGCCCAGAAAAAACAGAATTTATGTTTACCTGATAAATTACTTTCTCCAACGGTGTGTCCGGTCCACGGCGTCATCCTTACTTGTGGGATATTCTCTTCCCCAACAGGAAATGGCAAAGAGCCCAGCAAAGCTGGTCACATGATCCCTCCTAGGCTCCGCCTACCCCAGTCATTCGACCGACGTTAAGGAGGAATATTTGCATAGGAGAAACCATATGGTACCGTGGTGACTGTAGTTAAAGAAAATAAATTATCAGACCTGATTAAAAAAACCAGGGCGGGCCGTGGACCGGACACACCGTTGGAGAAAGTAATTTATCAGGTAAACATAAATTCTGTTTTCTCCAACATAGGTGTGTCCGGTCCACGGCGTCATCCTTACTTGTGGGAACCAATACCAAAGCTTTAGGACACGGATGAAGGGAGGGAGCAAATCAGGTCACCTAAATGGAAGGCACCACGGCTTGCAAAACCTTTCTCCCAAAAATAGCCTCAGAAGAAGCAAAAGTATCAAACTTGTAAAATTTGGTAAAAGTGTGCAGTGAAGACCAAGTCGCTGCCCTACATATCTGATCAACAGAAGCCTCGTTCTTGAAGGCCCATGTGGAAGCCACAGCCCTAGTGGAATGAGCTGTGATTCTTTCGGGAGGCTGCCGTCCGGCAGTCTCGTAAGCCAATCTGATGATGCTTTTAATCCAAAAAGAGAGAGAGGTAGAAGTTGCTTTTTGACCTCTCCTTTTACCGGAATAAACAACAAACAAGGAAGATGTTTGTCTAAAATCCTTTGTAGCATCTAAATAGAATTTTAGAGCGCGAACAACATCCAAATTGTGCAACAGACGTTCCTTCTTTGAAACTGGTTTCGGACACAGAGAAGGTACGATAATCTCCTGGTTAATGTTTTTGTTAGAAACAACTTTTAGAAGAAAACCAGGTTTAGTACGTAAAACCACCTTATCTGCATGAAACACCAGATAAGGAGGAGAACACTGCAGAGCAGATAATTCTGAAACTCTTCTGGCAGAAGAAATTGCAACTAAAAACAAAACTTTCCAAGATAATAACTTAATATCAACGGAATGCAAGGGTTCAAACGGAACCCCCTGAAGAACTGAAAGAACTAAATTGAGACTCCAAGGAGGAGTCAAAGGTTTGTAAACAGGCTTAATTCTAACCAGAGCCTGAACAAAGGCTTGAACATCTGGCACAGCAGCCAGTTTTTTGTGAAGTAACACCGACAAGGCAGAAATCTGTCCCTTCAGGGAACTTGCAGATAAACCCTTTTCCAATCCTTCTTGAAGGAAGGATAGAATCCTAGGAATCTTAACCTTGTCCCAAGGGAATCCTTTAGATTCACACCAACAGATATATTTTTTCCAAATTTTGTGGTAAATCTTTCTAGTTACAGGCTTTCTGGCCTGAACAAGAGTATCGATAACAGAATCTGAGAACCCTCGCTTCGATAAAATCAAGCGTTCAATCTCCAAGCAGTCAGCTGGAGTGAAACCAGATTCGGATGTTCGAACGGACCCTGAACAAGAAGGTCTCGTCTCAAAGGTAGCTTCCAAGGTGGAGCCGATGACATATTCACCAGATCTGCATACCAAGTCCTGCGTGGCCACGCAGGAGCTATCAAGATCACCGACGCCCTCTCCTGATTGATCCTGGCTACCAGCCTGGGGATGAGAGGAAACGGCGGGAACACATAAGCTAGTTTGAAGGTCCAAGGTGCTACTAGTGCATCCACTAGAGCCGCCTTGGGATCCCTGGATCTGGACCTGTAGCAAGGAACCTTGAAGTTCTGACGAGAGGCCATCAGATCCATGTCTGGAATGCCCCACAGCTGAGTGACTTGGGCAAAGATTTCCGGATGGAGTTCCCACTCCCCCGGATGCAATGTCTGACGACTCAGAAAGTCCGCTTCCCAATTTTCCACTCCTGGGATGTGGATAGACAGGTGGCAGGAGTGAGACTCCGCCCATAGAATGATTTTGGTCACTTCTTCCATCGCTAGGGAACTCCTTGTTCCCCCCTGATGGTTGATGTACGCAACAGTTGTCATGTTGTCTGATTGAAACCGTATGAACTTGGTCCTCGCTAGCTGAGGCCAAGCCTTGAGAGCATTGAATATCGCTCTCAGTTCCAGAATGTTTATCGGTAGAAGAGATTCTTCCCGAGACCAAAGACCCTGAGCTTTCAGGGATCCCCAGACCGCGCCCCAGCCCATCAGACTGGCGTCGGTCGTGACAATGACCCACTCTGGTCTGCGGAATGTCATCCCTTGTGACAGGTTGTCCAGGGACAGCCACCAACGGAGTGAATCTCTGGTCCTTTGATTTACTTGTATCTTTGGAGACAAGTCTGTATAGTCCCCATTCCACTGACTGAGCATGCACAGTTGTAATGGTCTTAGATGAATGCGCGCAAAAGGAACTATGTCCATTGCCGCTACCATCAACCCGATCACTTCCATGCACTGAGCTATGGAAGGAAGAGGAACGGAATGAAGTATCCGACAAGAGTCTAGAAGTTTTGTTTTTCTGGCCTCTGTCAGAAAAATCCTCATTTCTAAGGAGTCTATTATTGTTCCCAAGAAGGGAACCCTTGTTGACGGGGATAGAGAACTCTTTTCCACGTTCACTTTCCATCCGTGAGATCTGAGAAAGGCCAGGACAATGTCCGTGTGAGCCTTTGCTTGAAGAAGGGACGACGCTTGAATCAGAATGTCGTCCAAGTAAGGTACTACAGCAATGCCCCTTGGTCTTAGCACAGCTAGAAGGGACCCTAGTACCTTTGTGAAAACCCTTGGAGCAGTGGCCAATCCGAAAGGAAGCGCCACGAACTGGTAATGTTTGTCCAGGAATGCGAACCTTAGGAACCGATGATGTTCCTTGTGGATAGGAATATGTAGATACGCATCCTTTAAATCCACCGTGGTCATGAATTGACCTTCCTGGATGGAAGGAAGAATAGTTCGAATGGTTTCCATCTTGAACGATGGAACCTTGAGAAACTTGTTTAAGATCTTGAGATCTAAGATTGGTCTGAACGTTCCCTCTTTTTTGGGAACTATGAACAGATTGGAGTAGAACCCCATCCCTTGTTCTCTTAATGGAACAGGATGAATCACTCCCATTTTTAACAGGTCTTCTACACAATGTAAGAATGCCTGTCTTTTTATGTGGTCTGAAGACAACTGAGACCTGTGGAACCTCCCCCTTGGGGGAAGTCCCTTGAATTCCAGAAGATAACCTTGGGAGACTATTTCTAGCGCCCAAGGATCCAGAACATCTCTTGCCCAAGCCTGAGCGAAGAGAGAGAGTCTGCCCCCCACCAGATCCGGTCCCGGATCGGGGGCCAACATTTCATGCTGTCTTGGTAGCAGTGGCAGGTTTCTTGGCCTGCTTTCCCTTGTTCCAGCCTTGCATTGGTCTCCAAGCTGGCTTGGCTTGAGAAGTATTACCCTCTTGCTTAGAGGACGTAGCACCTTGGGCTGGTCCGTTTCTACGAAAGGGACGAAAATTAGGTTTATTTTTGGCCTTGAAAGGCCGATCCTGAGGAAGGGCGTGGCCCTTACCCCCAGTGATATCAGAGATAATCTCTTTCAAGTCAGGGCCAAACAGCGTTTTCCCCTTGAAAGGAATGTTAAGTAGCTTGTTCTTGGAAGACGCATCAGCCGACCAAGATTTCAACCAAAGCGCTCTGCGCGCCACAATAGCAAACCCAGAATTCTTAGCCGCTAACCTAGCCAATTGCAAAGTGGCGTCTAGGGTGAAAGAATTAGCCAATTTGAGAGCATTGATTCTGTCCATAATCTCCTCCAAAGGAGGAGAATCACTATCGACCGCCTTTATCAGATCATCAAACCAGAAACATGCGGCTGTAGCGACAGGGACAATGCATGAAATAGGTTGTAGAAGGTAACCTTGCTGAACAAACATCTTTTTAAGCAAACCTTCTAATTTTTTATCCATAGGATCTTTGAAAGCACAACTATCCTCTATGGGTATAGTGGTGCGTTTGTTTAAAGTGGAAACCGCTCCCTCGACCTTGGGGACTGTCTGCCATAAGTCCTTTCTGGGGTCGACCATAGGAAACAATTTTTTAAATATGGGGGGAGGGACGAAAGGAATACCGGGCCTTTCCCATTCTTTATTAACAATGTCCGCCACCCGCTTGGGTATAGGAAAAGCATCTGGGAGCCCCGGCACCTCTAGGAACTTGTCCATTTTACATAGTTTCTCTGGGATGACCAACTTGTCACAATCATCCAGAGTGGATAATACCTCCTTAAGCAGAATGCGGAGATGTTCCAACTTAAATTTAAATGCAATCACATCAGGTTCAGCCTGTTGAGAAATGTTCCCTGAATCAGTAATTTCTCCCTCAGACAAAACCTCCCTGGCCCCATCAGACTGGGTTAGAGGCCCTTCAGAAATATTATTATCAGCGTCGTCATGCTCTTCAGTATCTAAAACAGAGCAGCCGCGCTTACGCTGATAAGTGTTCATTTTGGCTAAAATGTTTTTGACAGAATTATCCATTACAGCCGTTAATTGTTGCATAGTAAGGAGTATTGGCGCGCTAGATGTACTAGGGGCCTCCTGAGTGGGCAAGACTCGTGTAGACGAAGGAGGGAATGATGCAGTACCATGCTTACTCCCCTCACTTGAGGAATCATCTTGGGCATCATTGTCATTTTCACATAAATCACATTTATTTAAATGAATAGGAATTCTGGCTTCCCCACATTCAGAACACAGTCTATCTGGTAGTTCAGACATGTTAAACAGGCATAAACTTGATAACAAAGTACAAAAAACGTTTTAAAATAAAACCGTTACTGTCACTTTAAATTTTAAACTGAACACACTTTATTACTGCAATTGCGAAAAAACATGAAGGAATTGTTCAAAATTCACCAAATTTTCACCACAGTGTCTTAAAGCCTTAAAAGTATTGCACACCAAATTTGGAAGCTTTAACCCATAAAATAACGGAACCGGAGCCGTTTTGAACTTTAACCCCTTTACAGTCCCTGGTATCTGCTTTGCTGAGACCCAACCAAGCCCAAAGGGGAATACGATACCAAATGACGCCTTCAGAAAGTCCTTTCTAAGTATCAGAGCTCCTCTCACATGCGACTGCATGCCATGCCTCTCAAAAACAAGTGCGCAACACCGGCGCGAAAATGAGGCTCTGCTTATGCTTTGGGAAAGCCCCTAAAGAATAAGGTGTCTAATACAGTGCCTGCCGATATCAATATATCAAAATACCCAGATAAAATGATTCCTCAAGGCTAAATATATGTTAATAATGAATCGATTTAGCCCAAATAAAGTCTACAGTCTTAATAAGCCCTTGTGAAGCCCTTATTTACGATCGTAATAAACATGGCTTACCGGATCCCATAGGGAAAATGACAGCTTCCAGCATTACATCGTCTTGTTAGAATGTGTCATACCTCAAGCAGCAAGAGACTGCACACTGTTCCCCCAACTGAAGTTAATTGCTCTCAACAGTCCTGTGTGGAACAGCCATGGATTTTAGTGACGGTTGCTAAAATCATTTTCCTCATACAAACAGAAATCTTCATCTCTTTTCTGTTTCTGAGTAAATAGTACATACCAGCACTATTTCAAAATAACAAACTCTTGATTGAATAATAAAAACTACAGTTAAACACTAAAAAACTCTAAGCCATCTCCGTGGAGATGTTGCCTGTACAACGGCAAAGAGAATGACTAGGGTAGGCGGAGCCTAGGAGGGATCATGTGACCAGCTTTGCTGGGCTCTTTGCCATTTCCTGTTGGGGAAGAGAATATCCCACAAGTAAGGATGACGCCGTGGACCGGACACACCTATGTTGGAGAAATGTCTACCAGTTTTTTAAGCCCTTTTGAAGCCCTTTATTCTTTTATTTAACTAAGAAAATGGCTTACCGGTCCCCATGAGGGGAAATGACAGCCTTCCAGCATTACAAGGTCTTGTTAGAAATATGGCCAGTCATACCTTAAGCAGAAAAGTCTGCTAACTGTTTCCCCCAACTGAAGTTACTTCATCTCAACAGTCCTGTGTGGAAACAGCAATCGATTTTAGTAACTTCTGCTAAAATCATCTTCCTCTTACAAACAGAAATCTTCATCTTTTTTCTGTTTCAGAGTAAATAGTACATACCAGCACTATTTTAAAATAACAAACACTTGATAGAAGAATAAAAACTACATTTAAACACCAAAAAACTCTTAACCATCTCCGTGGAGATGTTGCCTGTGCAACGGCAAAGAGAATGACTAGGGTGGGCGGAGCCTAGGAGGGATCATGTGACCAGCTTTGCTGGGACTCTTTGCCATTTCCTGTTGGGGAAGAGAATATCCCACAAGTAAGGATGACGCCGTGGACCGGACACACCTATGTTGGAGAAATATATATATATATTTTGTAATGATATGGGGAAAAAAAAAAAAGACATCTCCGGTTTCAGTTAATTTTCGGCTTTGGGTTTCGGTCCATCAATAGTTGCAACCTAGGTTTCCTTCTCTGCTGAGACCAGTTAGGAACCATTATAAATGGGTCATAAGAGTGTGCAACCAATGGTTATGTGGAATATATATAAAAAAAAAAAGTGTTAAAGGGATATGCTCTGAGACAAAAACTTTTCAACTCATTAAAAACCATCTCAAATTGGTCTCAGCAGGAGAGAACATAACAGGCTTTTTTAACTTGCTTTGTTTTGATAAATTGTTATGTATAGCATTTTCTTAGGGTACACCGTACCTTTAAGACTAATCTGTACTTTCAATTTTAACAACAATTGGAAAGCTCACAATTTTCGGAATTAAAATAACAGCAAATTAATGAAAATATACTGCCAAGTGTTTCATTGTGTATTATTAAACATGTTATATTAAATACATTGTATATACAATCTCAGTGTTTAATGTTCCTTACAGTACCAACCCATTTATGTATGCTTAAACAGCCAATCGGTGCCCTGCATCTCTGACACACTGTAGGGCCCGGTGCAGGCAGTGAGTAATCAGAGCTGGTACAAATATAGAACAGTTATTGTTTCAGTTAAATCTCTCCTTAAATCAGAGACAAATAAAACTAACTGTGTTCTCCACAGAAAACTTTGCCAGTCGGGTGTAATACTTTGCAATTTTATAACATTTTCTGTTATTTATAAATGGTACTTAAGTTATTCAAAGCACGAATTGCATAATTTAACATACATTGATTATTGATAATTTGTGCAGCAAACGTTAAAAAAAATAAAAAAATAATATTAGCTAATTTTAGCTTAAAAAGGGATATTCCAGCTAAAATTGGAACCCAAATGGATCCATTTCAGTTTTGAATAGAAACATTTCTGTAATATACATGCATTAGCAAAAATCCTTCTAATAAAAGATATAGCTGTTTCAAAAGTGTATTTAAAGGGACACTGAACCCAAATTTTTTCTTTCGTGATTCAGATAGAGCATGACATTTTAAGCAACTTTCTAATTTACTCCTATTATCAATTTTTCTTTATTCTCTTGGTATCTTTATTTGAAATGCAAGAATGTAAGTTTAGATGCCAGCCCATGTTTGGTGACCAACCTGGGTTGTTCTTGCTGATTGGTGGATAATTTCTTCCACCAATAAAAAAAAAGTGCTGTCCAAAGTCTAAACCAAAAAAAGCTTAGATGCCTTATTTTTCAAATAAAGATAGCAAGAGAATGAAGAAAAATTGATAATAGGAGTAAATTAGAAAGTTGCTTAAAATTGCATGCTCTATCTGAATCATGAAAGAATAAATTTGGGTTCAGTGTCCCTTTAAGTATGCACCGTGCACCAGCATTTTAAACACAGCACTTGCTCAGAGAGTCTAAGGTGCTTGTACCATCTGGTAATGACTCAATTTGTTAATTGCTGATATGATACATGCCCCACTGGTGCATCTAGCAGCTGCAGTATTTAAAATGCTGATGCAGTGACAATATCTAGTTATGATTCACATGCACGTGCAGAGGAATAGGTTAGCACTAAAACAGTGAAAACTTTTACTAGAAGCATTTTTGCCAATACATGTATATTGCAAATAGGTTTCTATTCAAAGATGCAATTAATCTATGTGCATCTAAATTTTGACCGGAATATCCCTTTAATATTGGCTTAAATTTTAGCTGGGTGGTCAGTGAAGTCAGCAGTTTGGTGCACCCGCTAAATAGGTCCTGTGGAGAACACTTCTGTAGTTTCTACAGATGTTGAAAATCAAGCATTAATTACATATATTATCGCTAGTGTTTCTTAGAAAAAACAAATGTCCTACATGCTTTTTGTCCGATACCCTAATTTTAAATTCAGGAACCAGCAATAAAATAGAGGAACAATCTTTTTTTTTTTAAAGACCAGACAAGGATATTAGTATATAGATATTTAGTTTTATTCTTCATTTGTATAATTTTTGCCAAAGTATTTTCATTAGCAATACAAAATGAATCAGCATTTCCCAACATAATAGATAGAAAATAAAAACCAATTAACTAATGATTGGATGTTGTATTTGTTCATTTGTTTTTGTTTTTTCGAATTTTTGCACATCTATTAGACCAACAGATAAACTAAAAAAATGTTAGGAGGCAGGAGTACTATTTTAGGAGCTGTGATTCCAAGACATCCATAATTTGCCAAGTTCAGTTAGACATATTATTAAAGAACACTCTAACATAAAAACACCCTGAATATTAAAGGGACAGTATACTGTAAAATAGTTTTTCCCTTAATGTGTTTACAATTGCTTTTTTACCAACTGCAGAGTAAAAAATGTATGAAAATTAGCTTTTTAAGATTTATTTCTGTATATTAAAGCTCTGATTTTGTGTTTTGAAGCCACAGCCTAATAAAATAGGTTGAGCTTGCAGGTATAATCAGATCTCATTACTGTACCACATTGTGCACATATACCTGCTTCTTTATCTTATATCTGTCCTTAAAACAATCACCAATACTTTGAGAGAACAATAGAAAATCAACATTTTATTACCTTATCTCTGCTTTATCACACTGGGAGTGTAATTTCTTCTGCTGGCTGTGTTTACAAAGCTTATCTATAGCTGGTACGCGCGGCCACAAACTTTGAGAATAGGTGGGGATACCACATGCTAAATTAACAATTTCAAATGCCAATATAAGGGTAAAGGAGCTACTTGTAAACAATTTAATACACTCCAGCAGGTAAAGTGGATCATTGGGAACAAATTAAAGGGGAGAAAATTTTTGAGTAAACTGTCCCTTTAAGGTCTTGAGTGACAGCAATTAATGATCTGTTGTATTGTAGGAAGGAGGGGTTAATTTGGGTTGGATTATGTGCCTACTAAAGGGACATAGAACTCAATTTTCCTTTCATGATTCAGACAGAGCATACAATTTTAAACAACTTTCTAATTTACTTCTATTATCATATTGTCTGTTTTCTTGTTATTTGTTGAAAAGCAGAGATGTAAGCTCAGGAGTGTGCAGTGTCTTCAGCACTCTATGGAAGCAGTTTTGCAACAATGTTATACATTAGCAAGAGCACTAGATGGCAGCACTATTTCCTGTCATGTAGTGCTTCAGATATCTGTTCAACAAAGAATAACATAAGAAAACAAAGCAACTTGGAAACTTTTTTTTCTTAAATTGTATTCTCTATCTAAATCATGAAAGAAAACGTTTGTGTTGCATGTCCTTTTAAGGTATAGGAATAAGGGAGCTTGAGGCCTGGTGATGTTAAATCCTTTATACCCATACTCTCCCAATTGTCACATCTGAGCAAGCAATCCTGTCTGTGACCAAATTGGTGTAAGTGCCAGGTTTTGTTAAACAGTGCATGACAAACTGGTGGCAGCGGTTGGATTATTTAGCCATGTCTGCGATAAACTGGTGAAAAATGCAGGACAATTAGACCCTTCTGTCTGTGATAGGTTACAATACAAGACACCACATTTTCTTAAAGGATCACTCAATACAATGGAATTGCATAATTAACAAGTGCATAATAAAGAGACAATTTATAATTTACAAGACAATTTATAATTTACAACACCTACTCTTAATTTCAAATAAGCAATAGATTTTTTTTCTGACAAATTTATTTTTTCTCCCATTTTCTGGTCCCCTGTATCATGTGACAGACATCAGCCAATCAGACTAGTATACGTATACCCTGTGAGCTTGTGCACATGCTCAGTAGGATCATGTTCCCCACAAAATTTGCATACATTTTTTTTTTGATAATTGAAGTAAATTGTAAAGTATCTTAAAACGTCATGTTATATCTGAATCATAAAAGTTTTGACTTGAGTGTCCCTTTAAACAGGTATCACACTTGCAATATTTCACATAAACTTGCATTCTGTGATATGTCATTGTACTTACAGCTCGTGTTGGGTCTCCAAAGTCTATCTTCAATCTTCCCATTGCTCTAATGATGGCAATAATTGACTGTATAGTGTTACTGTATACAACAGCCTTGTACTGTTTACATTCTTCTTCTGAATAGCCTGCTTCATGTATAATTCTACAAGGGAAAGAGACAGTTTAGATAAAGTGAATATTGGATCTAAAAAGTAAGTCATATAACATATGACCAACATATGTTTCAACCCTAAGGAGCAGTTTGTAATGTACAGAGATGATAAACTGCTGCAGATTTGTATTTCTGCACATGATAGAAATTACAAATCTACTAGATCAACGCATCAAAATGTTTTGTTTTAAACTAAAAAATATGCACCTTTACAGAAACAAACCTTTGAATAATAATTTGAAGCTGCAGTCATTTAAGAGACATTCCCAAAGGCAGAACTTTTCTCCACTTTCTGCAATGAGATTATTATAGTGACAATATTTTTGTGCAGATCATTTTGCAATAAAATAAAACGTTAAATTAGGCAGTTACACTAAAGCACCAGTTCAATATTGCAGTGTATTGTTTTACTGGAGAATAAAGCATTTTTTAGTTTTATAATATAGTGCAGTAGTTGAAAATTGCATTGCAAATTATCTGCAAATTATCTGCAAAGAAAAAAATAAAATGTTGTTAAGTTTTTAAAATGTTTTGTGAAAAAATCCCTGGGAGTCAGTCAACAGTAAATGCACTGCTGCTCAATATTTTACTGTTCTCTTCAAACATCACTTTGTTTTTGATGCACTATGTTAAGGAAGACATACTCAGTGTAGCCAGAGCACAGCACTGTTTGAAGATAACAGCCTGATGCAGACCAGCGCTGCAAAGTGAAAGAGCCAACAGTCCAACAGTTCCTGCATACGTCCTGTTCTTTCTATAGACATGCTGCATTTTCTGGGATGACATCTCAGATCACAGCATGTTCTGCCTTGGCAGAGACATTAAAGGGACTGTCTAGTCCAAAATAAACTTTCATAATTCAAATAGGGCATGTCATTTTAAACAACTTCCCAATTTATTTGTATCCCTAATTTTGCTTTGTTCTCTTTGTATTATTCGTTGAAAGCTAAACCTAGGTATTCTCATATGCTAATTTCTTAGACCTTGAAGGCCACCTCTAATCTGAATGCATTTTGACTACTGGAGAGCGTTGGTTCATGTGTGTCATATAGATAGCATTGAGCTCATGCACGTGAAGTTACCTAGGAGTTAGCAATGATTGGCTAAAATGCAAGTCTGTCAAAATAACGGAAATAAGGCGCAGTTTGCAGAGGCATAGATACAAGGTAAACACAGAGGTAAAACATATATTAATATAACTGTGTTGGTTATGCAAAACTGGGGAATGGGTAAAAAAGGGATTATATATCTTTTTAAACAACAACAATTCCGGTGTTTACTGTCCCTTTAAATAATACTGTTTCTTTGTTGCATATAAGAGAGGGAAAACAGAATTTATGTTTACCTGATAAATTACTTTCTCCAACGGTGTGTCCGGTCCACGGCGTCATCCTTACTTGTGGGATATTCTCTTCCCCAACAGGAAATGGCAAAGAGCCCAGCAAAGCTGGTCACATGATCCCTCCTAGGCTCCGCCTACCCCAGTCATTCGACCGACGTTAAGGAGGAATATTTGCATAGGAGAAACCATATGATACCGTGGTGACTGTAGTTAAAGAAAATAAATTATCAGACCTGATTAAAAAATCAGGGCGGGCCGTGGACCGGACACACCGTTGGAGAAAGTAATTTATCAGGTAAACATAAATTCTGTTTTCTCCAACATAGGTGTGTCCGGTCCACGGCGTCATCCTTACTTGTGGGAACCAATACCAAAGCTTTAGGACACGGATGATGGGAGGGAGCAAATCAGGTCACCTAGATGGAAGGCACCACGGCTTGCAAAACCTTTCTCCCAAAAATAGCCTCAGAAGAAGCAAAAGTATCAAACTTGTAAAATTTGGTAAAAGTGTGCAGTGAAGACCAAGTCGCTGCCCTACATATCTGATCAACAGAAGCCTCGTTCTTGAAGGCCCATGTGGAAGCCACAGCCCTAGTGGAATGAGCTGTGATTCTTTCGGGAGGCTGCCGTCCGGCAGTCTCGTAAGCCAATCTGATGATGCTTTTAATCCAAAAAGAGAGAGAGGTAGAAGTTGCTTTTTGACCTCTCCTTTTACCGGAATAAACAACAAACAAGGAAGATGTTTGTCTAAAATCCTTTGTAGCATCTAAATAGAATTTTAGAGCGCGAACAACATCCAAATTGTGCAACAAACGTTCCTTCTTCGAAACTGGTTTCGGACACAGAGAAGGTACGATAATCTCCTGGTTAATGTTTTTGTTAGAAACAACTTTTGGAAGAAAACCAGGTTTAGTACGTAAAACCACCTTATCTGCATGGAACACCAGATAAGGAGGAGAACACTGCAGAGCAGATAATTCTGAAACTCTTCTAGCAGAAGAAATTGCAACCAAAAACAAAACTTTCCAAGATAATAACTTAATATCAACGGAATGTAAGGGTTCAAACGGAACCCCCTGAAGAACTGAAAGAACTAAGTTGAGACTCCAAGGAGGAGTCAAAGGTTTGTAAACAGGCTTGATTCTAACCAGAGCCTGAACAAAGGCTTGAACATCTGGCACAGCTGCCAGCTTTTTGTGAAGTAACACAGACAAGGCAGAAATCTGTCCCTTCAGGGAACTTGCAGATAATCCTTTTTCCAATCCTTCTTGAAGGAAGGATAGAATCTTAGGAATCTTAACCTTGTCCCAAGGGAATCCTTTAGATTCACACCAACAGATATATTTTTTCCAAATTTTGTGGTAAATCTTTCTAGTTACAGGCTTTCTGGCCTGAACAAGAGTATCGATAACAGAATCTGAGAACCCTCGCTTCGATAAGATCAAGCGTTCAATCTCCAAGCAGTCAGCTGGAGTGAGACCAGATTCGGATGTTCGAACGGACCTTGAACAAGAAGGTCTCGTCTCAAAGGTAGCTTCCATGGTGGAGCCGATGACATATTCACCAGATCTGCATACCAAGTCCTGCGTGGCCACGCAGGAGCTATCAAGATCACCGACGCCCTTTCCTGATTGATCCTGGCTACCAGCCTGGGGATGAGAGGAAACGGCGGGAATACATAAGCTAGTTTGAAGGTCCAAGGTGCTACTAGTGCATCCACTAGAGCCGCCTTGGGATCCCTGGATCTGGACCCGTAGCAAGGAACTTTGAAGTTCTGACGAGAGGCCATCAGATCCATGTCTGGAATGCCCCATAGTTGAGTGACTTGGGCAAAGATTTCCGGATGGAGTTCCCACTCCCCCGGATGCAATGTCTGACGACTCAGAAAATCCGCTTCCCAATTTTCCACTCCTGGGATGTGGATAGCAGACAGGTGGCAGGAGTGAGACTCCGCCCATAGAATGATTTTGGTCACTTCTTCCATCGCCAGGGAACTCCTTGTTCCCCCCTGATGGTTGATGTACGCAACAGTTGTCATGTTGTCTGATTGAAACCGTATGAACTTGGCCCTCGCTAGCTGAGGCCAAGCCTTGAGAGCATTGAATATCGCTCTCAGTTCCAGAATATTTATCGGTAGAAGAGATTCTTCCCGAGACCAAAGACCCTGAGCTTTCAGGGATCCCCAGACCGCGCCCCAGCCCATCAGACTGGCGTCGGTCGTGACAATGACCCACTCTGGTCTGCGGAAGGTCATCCCTTGTGACAGGTTGTCCAGGGACAGCCACCAACGGAGTGAGTCTCTGGTCCTCTGATTTACTTGTATCCTCGGAGACAAGTTTGTATAGTCCCCATTCCACTGACTGAGCATGCACAGTTGTAATGGTCTTAGATGAATGCGCGCAAAAGGAACTATGTCCATTGCCGCTACCATCAAACCTATCACTTCCATGCACTGCGCTATGGAAGGAAGAGGAACGGAATGAAGTATCCGACAAGAGTCTAGAAGTTTTGTTTTTCTGGCCTCTGTCAGAAAAATCCTCATTTCTAAGGAGTCTATTATTGTTCCCAAGAAGGGAACCCTTGTTGACGGAGATAGAGAACTCTTTTCCACGTTCACTTTCCATCCATGAGATCTGAGAAAGGCCAGGACGATGTCCGTGTGAGCCTTTGCTTGAGGAAGGGACGACGCTTGAATCAGAATGTCGTCCAAGTAAGGTACTACAGCAATGCCCCTTGGTCTTAGCACAGCTAGAAGGGACCCTAGTACCTTTGTGAAAATCCTTGGAGCAGTGGCTAATCCGAAAGGAAGCGCCACGAACTGGTAATGCTTGTCCAGGAATGCGAACCTTAGGAACCGATGATGTTCCTTGTGGATAGGAATATGTAGATACGCATCCTTTAAATCCACCGTGGTCATGAATTGACCTTCCTGGATGGAAGGAAGAATTGTTCGAATGGTTTCCATTTTGAACGATGGAACCTTGAGAAACTTGTTTAAGATCTTGAGATCTAAGATTGGTCTGAACGTTCCCTCTTTTTTGGGAACTATGAACAGATTGGAGTAGAACCCCATCCCTTGTTCTCCTAATGGAACAGGATGAATCACTCCCATTTTTAACAGGTCTTCTACACAACGTAAGAATGCCTGTCTTTTTATGTGGTCTGAAGACAACTGAGACCTGTGGAACCTCCCCCTTGGGGGAAGCCCCTTGAATTCCAGAAGATAACCTTGGGAGACTATTTCTAGCGCCCAAGGATCCAGAACATCTCTTGCCCAAGCCTGAGCGAAGAGAGAGAGTCTGCCCCCCACCAGATCCGGTCCCGGATCGGGGGCCAACATTTCATGCTGTCTTGGTAGCAGTGGCAGGTTTCTTGGCCTGCTTTCCCTTGTTCCAGCCTTGCATTGGTCTCCAAGCTGGCTTGGCTTGAGAAGTATTACCCTCTTGCTTAGAGGACGTAGCACTTTGGGCTGGTCCGTTTCTACGAAAGGGACGAAAATTAGGTTTATTTTTGGCCTTGAAAGGCCGATCCTGAGGAAGGGCGTGGCCCTTACCCCCAGTGATATCAGAGATAATCTCTTTCAAGTCAGGGCCAAACAGCGTTTTCCCCTTGAAAGGAATGTTAAGTAGCTTGTTCTTGGAAGACGCATCAGCTGACCAAGATTTCAACCAAAGCGCTCTGCGCGCCACAATAGCAAACCCAGAATTCTTAGCCGCTAACCTAGCCAATTGCAAAGTGGCGTCTAGGGTGAAAGAATTAGCCAATTTGAGAGCATTGATTCTGTCCATAATCTCCTCATAAGGAGGAGAATCACTATCGACCGCCTTTACCAGCTCATCGAACCAGAAACACGCGGCTGTAGCGACAGGGACAATGCATGAAATTGGTTGTAGAAGGTAACCCTGCTGAACAAACATCTTTTTAAGTAAACCTTCTAATTTTTTATCCATAGGATCTTTGAAAGCACAACTATCCTCTATGGGTATAGTGGTGCGTTTGTTTAAAGTGGAAACCGCTCCCTCGACCTTGGGGACTGTCTGCCATAAGTCCTTTCTGGGGTCGACCATAGGAAACAATTTTTTAAATATGGGGGGAGGGACGAAAGGAATACCGGGCCTTTCCCATTCTTTATTTACAATGTCCGCCACCCGCTTGGGTATAGGAAAAGCTTCTGGGAGCCCCGGGACCTCTAGGAACTTGTCCATTTTACATAGTTTCTCTGGGATGACCAACTTGTCACAATCATCCAGAGTGGATAATACCTCCTTAAGCAGAATGCGGAGATGTTCCAACTTAAATTTAAACGTAATCACATCAGGTTCAGCTTGTTGAGAAATGTTCCCTGAATCAGTAATTTCTCCCTCAGACAAAACCTCCCTGGCCCCATCAGACTGGTTTAGAGGCCCTTCAGAGCCATTATTATCAGCGTCGTCATGCTCTTCAGTATCTAAAACAGAGCAGTCGCGCTTACGCTGATAAGTGTGCATTTTGGCTAAAATGTTTTTGACAGAATTATCCATTACAGCCGTTAATTGTTGCATAGTAAGGAGTATTGGCGCGCTAGATGTACTAGGGGCCTCCTGAGTGGGCAAGACTCGTGTAGACGAAGGAGGGAATGATGCAGTACCATGCTTACTCCCCTCACTTGAGGAATCATCTTGGGCATCATTGTCATTGTCACATAAATCACATTTATTTAAATGAGAAGGAACTCTGGCTTCCCCACATTCAGAACACAGTCTATCTGGTAGTTCAGACATGTTAAACAGGCATAAACTTGATAACAAAGTACAAAAAACGTTTTAAAATAAAACCGTTACTGTCACTTTAAATTTTAAACTGAACACACTTTATTACTGCAATTGCGAAAAAATATGAAGGAATTGTTCAAAATTCACCAAAATTTCACCACAGTGTCTTAAAGCCTTAAAAGTATTGCACACCAAATTTGGAAGCTTTAACCCTTAAAATAACGGAACCGGAGCCGTTTTTAACTTTAACCCCTTTACAGTCCCTGGTATCTGCTTTGCTGAGACCCAACCAAGCCCAAAGGGGAATACGATACCAAATGACGCCTTCAGAAAGTCTTTTCTATGTATCAGAGCTCCTCACACATGCGACTGCATGTCATGCCTCTCAAAAACAAGTGCGCAACACCGGCGCGAAAATGAGGCTCTGCCTATGATTTGGGAAAGCCCCTAAGAATAAGGTGTCTAAAACAGTGCCTGCCGATATATCTTATCAAAATACCCAGATTAAATGATTCCTCAAGGCTAAATATGTGTTAATAATGAATCGATTTAGCCCAGAAAAAGTCTACAGTCTTAATAAGCCCTTGTGAAGCCCTTATTTACTATCTTAATAAACATGGCTTACCGGATCCCATAGGGAAAATGACAGCTTCCAGCATTACATCGTCTTGTTAGAATGTGTCATACCTCAAGCAGCAAGAGACTGCTCACTGTTCCCCCAACTGAAGTTAATTCCTCTCAACAGTCCTGTGTGGAACAGCCATGGATTTTAGTAACGGTTGCTAAAATCATTTTCCTCATACAAACAGAAATCTTCATCTCTTTTCTGTTTCTGAGTAAATAGTACATACCAGCACTATTTTAAAATAACAAACTCTTGATTGAATAATAAAAACTACAGTTAAACACTAAAAAACTCTAAGCCATCACCGTGGAGATGTTGCCTGTACAACGGCAAAGAGAATGACTGGGGTAGGCGGAGCCTAGGAGGGATCATGTGACCAGCTTTGCTGGGCTCTTTGCCATTTCCTGTTGGGGAAGAGAATATCCCACAAGTAAGGATGACGCCGTGGACCGGACACACCTATGTTGGAGAAATAAACAAGTTTTACACATTTTTTGTTAAAAAATGGATACTCATTAGCTGAAAAAAAACATAATTTATGCTTACCTGATAAATTCCTTTCTTCTGTAGTGTGATCAGTCCACGGGTCATCATTACTTCTGGGATATTACTCCTCCCCAACAGGAAGTGCAAGAGGATTCACCCAGCAGAGCTGCATATAGCTCCTCCCCTCTACGTCACTCCCAGTCATTCGACCAAGGACCAACGAGAAAGGAAAAGCCAAGGGTGAAGTGGTGACTGGAGTATAAATTAAAAAATATTTACCTGCCTTAAAAACAGGGCGGGCCGTGGACTGATCACACTACAGAAGAAAGGAATTTATCTGGTAAGCATAAATTATGTTTTCTTCTGTTAAGTGTGATCAGTCCACGGGTCATCATTACTTCTGGGATACCAATACCAAAGCAAAAGTACACGGATGACGGGAGGGATAGGCAGGCTCTTTATACAGAAGGAACCACTGCCTGAAGAACCTTTCTCCCAAAAATAGCCTCCGATGAAGCAAAAGTGTCAAAGGTTTAAACTCCATGGTGGAGCAACAGTTTTAAACACAGGCTTAATTCTGGCCAAAGCCTGACAAAAAGCCTGGACGTCAGGAACTTCTGACAGACGTTTGTGTAACAGAATGGACAGAGCTGAGATCTGTCCCTTTAATGAACTAGCAGATAAACCCTTTTCTAAACCTTCTTGTAGAAAAGACAATATCCTAGGAATCCTAACCTTACTCCAAGAGTAACCTTTGGATTCACACCAATATAGGTATTTACGCCATATCTTATGGTAAATCTTTCTGGTAACAGGTTTCCTAGCCTGTATTAAGGTATTAATAACTGACTCAGAAAATCCACGTCTTGATAAAATCAAGCGTTCAATTTCCAAGCAGTCAGCTTCAGAGAAGTTAGATTTTGATGTTTGAAGGGACCCTGTATCAGAAGGTCCTGTTTCAGAGGTAGAGACCAAGGTGGACAGGATGACATGTCCACCAGGTCTGCATACCAAGTCCTGCGTGGCCACGCAGGTGCTATTAGAATCACTGATGCTCTCTCTTGTTTGATTCTGGCAATCAATCGAGGAAGCAACGGGAAGGGTGGAAACACGTAAGCCATCCTGAAGTCCCAAGGTGCTGTCAGAGCATCTATCAGGACTGCTCCTGGATCCCTGGATCTGGACCCGTAACGAGGAAGCTTGGCGTTCTGTCGAGACGCCATGAGATCTATCTCTGGTTTGCCCCAACGTCGAAGTATTTGGGCAAAGACCTCCGGATGAAGTTCCCACTCCCCCGGATGAAAAGTCTGACGACTTAAGAAATCCGCCTCCCAGTTCTCCACTCCCGGGATGTGGATTGCTGACAGGTGACAAGAGTGAGACTCTGCCCAGCAAATTATCTTTGATACTTCCATCATAGCTAGGGAGCTTCTTGTCCCTCCCTGATGGTTGATGTAAGCTACAGTCGTGATGTTGTCCGACTGAAACCTGATGAACCCCCGAGTTGTCAACTGGGGCCAAGCCAGGAGGGCATTGAGAACTGCTCTCAATTCCAGAATGTTTATTGGCAGGAGACTCTCCTCCTGACTCCATTGTCCCTGAGCCTTCAGAGAATTCCAGACGGCACCCCAACCTAGAAGGCTGGCGTCTGTTGTTACAATTGTCCAGTCTGGTCTGCTGAATGGCATCCCCCTGGACAGATGTGGCCGAGAAAGCCACCATAGAAGAGAATTTCTGGTCTCTTGATCCAGATTCAGAGAAGGGGATAAGTCTGAGTAATCCCCATTCCACTGACTTAGCATGCACAGTTGCAGTGGTCTGAGGTGTAAGCGTGCAAAGGGTACTATGTCCATTGCCGCTACCATTAAGCCGATTACCTCCATGCATTGAGCCACTGACGGGTGTTGAATGGAATGAAGGGTGCGGCAAGCACTTTGAAGTCTTGTTAGCCTGTCCTCTGTCAGGTAAATCTTCATTTCTAAAGAATCTATAAGAGTCCCCAGGAAGGGAACTCTTGTGAGTGGAACGAGTGAACTTTTCTTTTCGTTCACCTTCCATCCATGTGACCTTAGAAATGCCAGCACTAACTCTGTATGAGACTTGGCAGTTTGAAAGCTTGAAGCTTGTATCAGAATGTTGTCTAGGTATGGAGCTACCGAGATTCCCCGCGGTCTTAGTACCGCCAGAAGAGCACCCAGAACCTTTGTGAAGATTCTTGGAGCTGTAGCCAATCCGAATGGAAGAGCCACAAACTGGTAATGCCTGTCTAGGAAGGCAAACCTTAGGTACCGATAATGATCTTTGTGAATCGGTATGTGAAGGTAAGCATCTTTTAAATCTACAGTGGTCATGTATTGACCCTCTTGGATCATAGGTAAAATTGTCCGAATAGTCTCCATCTTGAACGATGGAACTCTTAGGAATTTGTTTAGGATCTTTAAGTCCAGGATTGGTCTGAAAGTTCCCTCTTTTTTGGGAACCACAAACAGATTTGAGTAAAACCCCTGTCCCTGTTCCGATCGTGGAACTGGATGGATTACTCCCATTAACAAGAGCTCTTGTACGCAGCGTAGAAACGCCTCTTTCTTTGTCTGGATTGTTGACAATCTTGACAGATGAAATCTCTCTCTTGGAGGAGAGTATTTGAAGTCCAGAAGGTATCCCTGAGATATTATCTCTAGCGCCCAGGGATCCTGAACATCTCTTGCCCAAGCCTGGGCGAAGAGAGAAAGTCTGCCCCCCACTAGATCCGATCCCGGATCGGGGGCCCTCAATTCATGCTGTTTTAGGGGCAGCAGCAGGTTTCCTAGTCTGCTTGCCCTTGTTCCAGGACTGGTTAGGTTTCCAGCCTTGTCTGTAGCGAGCAACAGCTCCTTCCTGTTTTGGTGCAGAGGAAGTTGATGCTGCTCCTGCTTTGAAATTACGAAAGGAACGAAAATTAGACTGTCTAGTCTTGGCTTTGGCTTTGTCCTGAGGCAGGGCATGGCCTTTACCTCCTGTAATGTCAGCGATAATCTCTTTCAACCCGGGCCCGAATAAGGTCTGCCCTTTGAAAGGTATATTAAGCAATTTAGACTTAGAAGTAACATCAGCTGACCAGGATTTTAGCCACAGCGCCCTGCGTGCCTGAATGGCGAATCCTGAATTCTTCGCCGTAAGTTTAGTAAGATGTACTACGGCCTCCGAAATGAATGAATTAGCTAGTTTAAGGACTCTAAGCCTGTCCGTAATGTCGTCCAGAGTAGCTGAACCAATGTTCTCTTCCAGAGACTCAATCCAGAATGCCGCTGCAGCCGTGATCGGCGCAATGCATGCAAGGGGTTGCAATATAAAACCTTGTTGAACAAACATTTTCTTAAGGTAACCCTCTAACTTTTTATCCATTGGATCTGAAAAAGCACAGCTATCCTCCACCGGGATAGTGGTACGCTTAGTTAAGGTAGAAACTGCTCCCTCCACCTTAGGGACCGTTTGCCATAAGTCCCTTGTGGTGGCGTCTATTGGAAACATTTTTCTAAATATCGGAGGGGGTGAGAACGGCACACCGGGTCTATCCCACTCCTTAGTAACAATTTCAGTAAGTCTCTTAGGTACATGAAAAACCTCAGTACTCGTCGGTACCGCAAAATAATTATCCAACCTACACATTTTCTCTGGTATTGCAACTGTGTTACAATCATTCAGAGCCGCTAACACCTCCCCTAGTAATACACGGAGGTTTTCCAGTTTAAATTTAAAATTTGAAATATCTGAATCCAGTCTGTTTGGATCAGAACCGTCACCCACAGAATGAAGTTCTCCGTCCTCATGTTCTGCCACCTGTGACGCAGTGTCTGACATGGCCCTAATATTATCAGCGCACTCTGTTCTCACCCCAGAGTGATCACGCTTACCTCTTAGTTCTGGTAATTTAGCCAAAACCTCAGTCATAACAGTAGCCATATCCTGTAATGTGATTTGTAATGGCCGCCCAGATGTACTCGGCGCTACAATATCACGCACCACCCTCTGAGCGGGAGATGTAGGTACTGACACGTGAGGCGAGTTAGTCGGCATAACTCTCCCCTCGTTGTTTGGTGAAATTTGTTCAATTTGTACAGATTGATTTTTATTTAAAGTAGCATCAATACAGTTAGTACATAAATTTCTATTGGGCTCCACTTTGGCATTGCAACAAATGACACAGGTATCATCCTCTGAATCAGACATGTTTAACACACTAGCAAATAAACTTGCAACTTGGAAATACAATTCAATTAGAATAATATTAAAATGTACTGTGCCTTTAAGAAGCACAGAAGATCTATGACAGTTGAAAATTAATAAATTGAAACAGTTATAGCCTCAATCCTTGTAAACAACACAACTTTAGCAAAGGTTTAATCCCATTAGCAAAGATAACAAATTCTGAAAGCAGGAAACAAATTACAGAATAAACGTTTTTTATCTCAGTCAAACTATAATTCTCACAGCTCTGCTGAGAGAAATTACCTCCCTCAAAATAAGTTTTGAAGACCCCTGAGCTCTGTAGAGATGAACCGGATCATGCAGGGAATACAATGAGTTGCTGACTGAAATATTTGATGCATAGAAAAAGCGCCAAAAAACGGCCCCTCCCCCTCACACACAGCAGTGAGGGAGAACAGAAACTGTCAGAAAAACAGATTAAGCAACTGCCAAGTGGAAAAATAGTGCCCAAACATTTATTCACACAGTACCTCAGCAAATGAAAACGATTTTACATTCCAGCAAAAACGTTAAACATAATCTCTAGTTATTAAACAGCTTTATGTATTTCTTACAGTGTAATTCTAGTGAAGTACCATTCCCCAGAATACTGAAGTGTAAAGTATACATACATGACATTATATCGGTATGGCAGGATTTTCTCATCAATTCCATTGTCAGAAAATAAAAACTGCTACATACCTCTATGCAGATTCATCTGCCCGCTGTCCCCTGATCTGAAGTTTACCTCACTCCTCAGATGGCCGAGAACAGCAATATGATCTTAACTACTCCGGCTAAAATCATAGCAAAACTCTGGTAGATTCTTCTTCAAACTCTGCCAGAGAGGTAATAACACACTCCGGTGCTATTTTAAAATAACAAACTTTTGATTGAAGATATAAAACTAAGTATAATCACCATAGTCCTCTCACACATCCTATCTAGTCGTTGGGTGCAAGAGAATGACTGGGAGTGACGTAGAGGGGAGGAGCTATATGCAGCTCTGCTGGGTGAATCCTCTTGCACTTCCTGTTGGGGAGGAGTAATATCCCAGAAGTAATGATGACCCGTGGACTGATCACACTTAACAGAAGAAATGAAGTTTTCATACCAGTGCAAGTGAGCAGTAAGTCTGTGTTAGTCAGTGAAAGGTCTGTCGCTAGTGGGTGAGTTATGCATAAATGTCTCCCCTGCTAATTTAAATCTAATTTTAAAATATAGATCACCAAATTATTTCAGTATAACCTTTTAACAGTCAAGCCTGTCAATTGGATAGCACAGCAGGAAACAGTGACTTTTGGTGTTTCAAATACAACAAGGTCACTAATGTTTCCTGGGGGAAAGGGTCAGTAGATCTTTATACTTAAGTGTTTTATGTGGTGTTACTAATTCTAGTACATGCAGCGATTTGCTGCATTGTGTCATGTTTATTATTTGAATTTAAAGGGTTATGGTAATCTGGCTTTGCTTCCAAAGTTGTATGTATGTATGACATAATTTATGTAAGAACTTACCTGATAAATTCATTTCTTTCATATTAGCAAGAGTCCATGAGCTAGTGACGTATGGGATACACATTCCTACCAGGAGGGGCAGAGTTTCCCAAACCTCAAAATGCCTATAAATACACTTCCCACAACTCAGTTTAACGAATAGCCAAGTAGTGAGGTGACAACAAAAAAAGGAGTAAAAAAGCATACAAAAAGAAGAACTGGAAATATAATTGTGCTTTTATAAAAATAAAAAAAACACCATAAAAAGGGTGAGCCTCATGGACTCTTGCCAATATGAAAGAAATTAATTTATCAAGTAAGTTCTTACATAAATTGTTTTCTTTCATGTAATTGGCAAGAGTCCATGAGCTAGTGACGTATGGGATAGAAATATCCAAGATGTGGAAGACCACAGAAGAGTCACCAGTGAGGAAAGGATACAATAAAAACAGCTATTTCCGCTGAGAAATTAAATCCAAACAAAAATAAGTTTTTCTTATAAATGTCAAGAAAAAAACTTAAATCATAAGCAGAAGAATCAAACTGAGACAGCTGCCTGAAGAACTTTTCTACCAAAGACTGCTTCAGAAGAAGCAAATACATCAAAATGGTAACATTTAGTAAATGTATGCAAAGAAGACCAAGTTGCTGCTTTGCAAATCTGATCCAACGAAGCTTCATTCTTAAAAGCCCAAAAAGTGGCAAGTGATCTAGAAGAATGAGCCGTCATTCTCTGAGGCGGAGATTGCCCCGCCTCCAAATAAGCTTTGTGAATCAAAAGCTTTAACCAAGATGCCAAAGAAATGGCAGAGGCTTTTTGACCTTTTCTAGAACCAGAAAAAAACAACAAATAGACTAGAAGTCTTTCTGAAATCCTTAGTAGCTTCGACAACGTATTTCAAAGCGCTTACAACATCCAAAGAATGTAAAGATCTTTCAAGAGCATTCTTAGGATTAGGACACAAAGAAGGAACATCAATTTCCCTACTAATGTTGTTAAAATGAAGTCTGCAAAACAGCCTTATCCTGATGGAAAATCAGAAAAGGAGACTCACAAGAGAGAGCAGATAATTCAAAAACTCTTCTAGCTGAAGAGATAGTCAAAAGGAACACTTTCCAAGAAAGTAGTTTAATATCCAAAGAATGCATAGGCTCAAAAGGAGGAGCCAGCAAAGCCTTCAAAACCAAATTAAGACTCCAAGGAGGAGAGATTAATTTAATAACAGGCTTGATACCAACCAAAGCCTGAACAAAACAGTGAATATCAGGAAGTTTAGCAATCTTTCTAGGAAATAAAACAGAAAGAGCAGGGATTTGTCCCTTCAATGTACTTGCAGACAAACCACACCATCCTAAAGAAACTTTAAAATTCTAGGAATTCTAAAAGAATGCCAAGAGATTTGATGAGAAAAACACCATGAAATATAGGGTTTCCAAACCCGAAAATAAATCTTCCTTGAAACAGACTTACGAGCCTGTAGCATAGTATTAATCACTGAGTCAGAGAAACCTCTATGACTAAGCACTAAGCGTACAATTTCCATACCTTCAAATTTAACGATTTGAGATTCTGATGGAAAAACGGCCCTTGAGACAGAAGGTCTGGTCTTAAGGGAAGTGGCCAAGGTTGGCAACTTGACATCCGGACAAGATCTGCAAACCAAAATCTGTGAGGCCATGCTGGTGCTATCAGAAACACATGCGATTGTTCCATTATGATCTTGGAGATCACCCTTGGAAGAAGAACTAGAGGCAGAAAAATATAAGCAAGTTGGTAAGACCAAGGAACTGCCAACGCATCCACCATCTCCGTCTGAGGATCCCTGGACCTGGAGAGGTACATGGGAAGTTTCTTGTTTAGATGGGAAGGGGGCATTGTAATCCTAAACAAAATAGAATACAACAAAGAATCAGACAGGATTTTGGGAGATTCTGAGACTTATGAGGTACTAAACTCAGATCCCACAAGAAGAAATAAAGAAGAGCTGGACTCCATACTTCTGTCAGCAAAAAGGAAAGGTATTATCAACAATCAGGAATACAGGTATATATCTATGAAACATCCAAGGATACCTGTATTCTATTACCTTCCTAAAATACACAAAAGGATGGATAACCCCCCCCCCCGGAAGGCCGATCATATCCGGTATTGGCTCCATCACCTGCAACCTATCAGAATACATCGATAGAAGACTTCAGAAACATGTACAACAACTACCTTCCTATCTCAAGGACTCCACAGAAGTCCTGAACCTACTCAATAGTCTAGAATGGGACGACCGATACATATTAGCTACCTGCGATGTCACTGCTCTTTATACGAGAATCCCACACGACTTGGGTTTAGAAGCAGTGGAGTACTTCATGAAAAAGGACAGAGAATTGAGTCAGGAACAAAGGGAGTTTGTTGTGGAGGGTATCTCCTATATCCTCAGCCATAATTACTTCAACGACAGAGGAGTGTTCTACAACCAGATATGCGGAACAGCTATGGGGACCAGGTTTGCGCCTAGCTACGCCAACTTATACATGGGTAAATGGGAGAACCTCTTTTGGGACTCCTGCCCAGCAGGCGCAGACCTGGTCCTATACAAAAGATACATAGATGACATCCTCATTATATGGAGAGGTTCTGTGGAAGACCTCCAACACACTATTAATGTGATGAATAATAACACCATGAACTTGAAATTCACGCACGAGATAAGTAAGAAAAATATCCACTTTCTGGACTTAGACATAACGATAAAAGAAGGAAGAGTGTCTACTTCTACGTACTTTAAGGATGTGGACTGTAGCAATTACATCCATCAGACCAGTTGTCACCACCATAGATGGAAATCAAAGATCCCGAAAGGACAGTTAATGAGGATCAGAAAGAATTGTTCGGACAGAGGAAAATGGAAAGAACAGTCAAAAATCCTAAAAGAAAGATTCGTGGACAGAGGATACGATGTGGAAACCATAAACAGAACGATTGAAGAAGTGGAGAAAATGGATAGAGGGTCTATGCTGAAATACAAAAATAAGGACAAGACTCCAGAAAGGGACATTACCATACAGGTACCTTTCATCTCTGAATACAGCGAAAATAGGTTTCTAATCGAAAAGATAATAAAGAAGCACTGGCACTTTCTGAAAGAGGACAATATAATTGGGAAAGATCTAAAGGAATCCCCAACATTCATTTACAGAAAAACAAAAAACATTAAAACAATGATCGCTCCTAGTGTCCCCAAAGTAACTAGGAAAACCACAATGAAAGATCTACATGGGAAACCACTTAAAGGTTTCTTTCCCTGCCTGACATGCAAGGCTTGCGAACATGGCAAGAAGAGTAGCATATTCAAATCCAATATAACACAGGAGTCTTTTAATATGAAAGAGATGATCAGATGCCAGGATTCAGGCATCATATATCTAATCGAATGTGGATGTGGACTACAATATGTAGGGCAAACCTCTAGGAAACTGCGAGATAGAATCCGCGAGCATCTTTTACAGATAAAATGGGGAAAGGAAGATTTTCCACTATACAAACATTTTAAAGAAAAACACAAAGGAAGCAACAAAACGTTCAAATATATGGGCATTAGTAGACCCACCAAAAATTGGAGAGGAGGGGATTTTGAAAAACAACTTCTGAGAGTAGAATCAAAGTGGATCTTCCTGCTAGACTGCATCTTTCCCAAAGGTCTTAACAGCAACACGGAAATATTCCACCTATTATAAGAGAAGCAAAAAACAAACTCTCTCCCACTCCCAACTCTCCAAAAGACACCAGAAAATCAGGAAAGATGGAAAGATGGGAAGAAAGTAGACTGTTTCAAACACAAGCACCACTCTCAACCAATCAAATTAAAAATTAAAGAAATTTTAAAACCAAAGCAATTTTTAAATGTTTTTTAAAAAAAGTTTTAAAAAGGTTTCTTTGGGGTTCAAAAATCAAGGTTCCAAAAGCTTTTACAATATATATATTTTTTACATAATATATTTTTTACATAATATTTTTATAATAATATTTTTACACAAATTTTCTATATTTTTTAGATATTTATATATTTGTACTTATAAGTTACCCCCAAACCTATTGGCAGACTCCTGAAACTATATAGGACATTGAGATCCTCAGGATAGAAATATTATTGACAGTAATAGGTTCCAAACACACTACTATGCAATATAATACCAACTCCTGTTTTAAGTAATGTCTACCCCTGTTTACGTAATGTTAGGTAATAAATCTATAACTCCAACATAACGGTTTTATAATTTTGTACCCACAACATATGGATATCCATATGCCCTTATTTGTATCTTACAATTTTTTATATATTGTATTTGCATTTTTATTTTTATACCAGATATTTGTATTTTTATTCTATACCAGACATTCTGAGCTTCCAATCCCAATCCCAATTTTTATTCATATGTCATATATTTTTTATTATTTTTTATCATTTTATCTTTTTATATAATTAAACTTATTCACATAGAGATTGTTTTTTATGTAATGACACAACTACAAGGAACAATGCCATTACATATATTTACACTCATATAGGCAACTTTGCATTTTGCCAAGTCAATATACTATAACCCCAATATGCCAAAATGAGTTGGCACTTCCACCGGCAAATACACATGATATATATTCTTTCCCCTTTTGGATAATAGAAATGGGGGACAATATAATTATCAATTTCTGGAAATGTATTTTAAATGAGAAAAAAAAAAATTTTGGCGCAAATTTTTGGCGCAAATTTTAGGCGCAATTTCCACAAACCATCCCATTGGCTATCAAAACACACTTAAGGTGTAGAAGCCAGACAGCTGCTACCAGTCTTGAGAAAGGTCCCTGAGGACCGAAACGCGTTGGCTATACACTGGTATTGCAGCTCAGAATATATCTGGTGAGTAGAATACTGTTGTTGTCATTCTAAAGTGATTTTATTGCACTATGTCTATTTTCTGTACACTTTTTTAGGTACAGGAGGGTATCCCATTACATTTGATAACCTTTTAAGAAGAGGAACATCAACCCAGCACTTTCTACACTCACATTTGGAATACTTGGAATTATATACACATTTTTTTGGAGCAATTTGGACTTTATTTATTTCACCAGGATTTTGAATCCTTTTTTATGACACATTTTTTATGACACATTTTTTACCACACCCTTTTATATACACACATTTTTATACACACTTTTTAGGTGTACACCTCACGAGAATTATTCACTATCACATATATTATATTCCTTCCATATGGGTTGCTGATCACAGCTCATATATTTTTTATATATTTTTATTCATTTTTTCATCTTTTCAAAAAATAAATATATTTTTTATATTTTTTACATTTTTTCACCTTTTTGATTTTTACACCAACTTTGGACATATTATCATTTTTATTTTTATTTTTTTTGGATATTAACCTTGAACATTTGCTTTGGACATTTTGGTATGGGACTTAAACACTTGTATGTTACATAGGACATAACTTCTTGGACATTGTATGGGGCAGGGGCAATCCATTAGATTGTTGAATCTATTTTTAACTGTATTTTTAACTGTCAGTTTATGTTAATAAAATGTTTGTTTAATACATTTTAATATCACATCCTATATATATATATATATATATTTTGTTTTTAATCTTTTACCTTTTAAGTACTTTTTCACATGGTTTTATATATATTCTTTGTGTAACACAATATTATATATTAACCTTGATGTATACACATTCCTAGTCGTGGACACCATTTTTAGCAACCCAACCCTCATCTGAGGGTAGTGTAGCGCTGTATTTTGGCATTTCTTTTTACTCTTAACTTTTGGAGTCTGGTTGGGAGACTCCGCCTATATCAGATATAGCTTGTATGGTATTATTGTGGCGCTGATAGATATACATTCATTTGAACTTTAGATGGGAAGCCATCAGATATATTTCTGGAAGACCCCACATTTGTACAATCTGACAAAATACATCTGGATAGAGAGACCACTCCCCTGGATGTAAAGTCTGACGGCTGAGATAATCCGCTTTCCAATTGTCTACACCTGGGCTATGTATCGCAGAAATTAGACAGGAGTTGGATTCCGCCCAAGAAAGTTTCCAAGATACTTCTTTCATAGCCAAAGGACTGCGAGTCCCACCCTGATGATTGACATATGCCACAGTTGTGACATTGTCTGTCTGAAAACGAATGAATGGTTCTCTCTTTAATAGAGGCCAAGCCTGAAGAGCACTGAAAATAGCACAGAGTTCTAAAATATTGATTAGTAAACCTCACCTTTTGAGGATTCCAAACCCCTTGTGCTGTCAGAGACCCCCAGACAGCTCCCCAACCTGAAAGACTTGCATCTGTAGAGAGTACAGTCCAGGAAGGACGAACAAAAGAGGCCACTTGAACAATACGATGATGGTCTAACCACCAAGTCAGACAGAGTAGAATGCTGGGATTTAAGAATATCAATTGTGATATGTGAGTATAATCCCTGCACCATTGATTCAGCATACAAAGCTGCAGAGGTCTCATATGAAAACGAGCAAAGGGGATTGCGTCCGATGCTGCAGTCATGACACTTAAAGGGACAGTAAACCTTAAAAATAATGTTATATAATTCTGCACATAGTGCAGAATTATATAACATTATTTAGGTGCTATAGCCATAAAAGCATTTTTTACAGTTTAATTTGCTAAAATACGGCGCTTTAACAGACCCGCTCTCTGCTGAGCGGGTCTGTTATTTTTAGTCAGCGCATCGGGCCAGCTGTATAGTCACAGCCCGGCCCGACCGCGCCATAGCACTAAGTGCAGCTGTCTAAACCTTCAAACGTCTCTTGTCTGTTAAAGACAGAGTCATGGACACTGAATCTATCTGGAAACCTAAAAAGGTGACCCTTGTCTGAGGAATCAAGAAACTCTTTGGTAAATTGATCCTTCAACCATGTCTTTGAAGAAACAACACTAGTTGATTTGTGTGAGATTCTGCTAAATGAAGAGATTGAGCCAGTACCAAGATATCGTCCAAATAAGGAAACACTGCAATACCCTGCTCTCTGATTACAGATAGAAGGGCACCGAAAACCTTCGAAAAGATTCTTGGAGCTGTCACTAGCCCAAATGGAAGAGCGACAAATTGGTAATGCTTGTCTAGAAAAGAGAATCTCAGAAACCGATAGTGGTCTGGATGAATCGGAATGTGAAGATATGAATCCTTTAAGTCTATTGTGGACATGGAATAAACTTGCTGAACAAAATGCAGAATAGTCCTTATAGTCACCATCTTGAAAGTTGGGACCCTTACAAAGTGATTCAAAAACTTCAGATCCAGAAATGGTCTGAATTAATTTTCCTTCTTTGGGAAAATGAATAGATTTGAATAAAAACCCAGACCCTGTTCCAGAAGCGGAACTGGTACAATTACCCCTGAAAGCTCCAGATCTGAAACACACTTCAGAAAGGCCTGAGCTTTCACAGGATTTGTTGGAACATGACAGAGAAATAATCTTCTCACAGGAGGTCTTATTCTGAAACCTATTCGATACCCCTGAGAGACAATGTTCTGAATCCAATAATTCTGAACGGAATCTATCCAAATGTCTTTAAATAATTTCAGTCTGTCCCCCACCAGTAAAACTGGATTGAGGGCCGCACCTTCATGCAGTCTTTGGGGCTGGCTTAGGTTTCTTAGAAGGCTTGGATTTATTCCAACTCGACAATGGCTTCCAATTGGAACCAGAGTCCTTAGAGAAGGAGTGGTTTTCGGTTCTCTATTCTGACGAAAGGAATGAAAACGATAACAAGTTTAGATTTACCCTTAGATTTTTTATCTTGGGGCAAAAAAAAAAACTCCCTTTCCACCAGTAATAGTCAAAATAATATAATCCAACTGTGAACCAAATATATTATTACACTGGAATGATAGAGATAGTAAACTAGATTTAGATACCATGTCAGTATTCCATGATTTGAGCCATAAAGCTCTTCTAGCTAAAATAGCCAAAGACATAGATTTAACATCAATCTTGATGACATCAAAAATAGCATCACAGATAAAATGATTAGCATGTTGAAGCAAACAAACAATACTAGACAAATCCGAATCCGTTTCCTGTTGTGCTAAGCTATCCAACCAAAAAAAGTTGATGCAGCCAAAACATCAGCCATAGAAATGGCAGGCATGAGAATATAGCCAGAATGTAAATAAGCTTTCCTTAGATAAGATTCGATTTTCCTATATAAAGGATCCTTAAAAGAAGTACTATCTTCCATAGGAATAGTAGTACGCTTGGCAAGAGTAGAAAACATGATAAATTACTTTCTCTTGCGGTGTAACCAGTCCACGGATTCATCCTTTACTAGTGGGATATTCTCCTTCCCTACAGGAAGTGGCAAAGAGAGCACACAGCAGAGCTTTCCATATAGCTCCCCCTCTAGCTCCACCCCCCAGTCATTCAAACAAAGGTTAGGAAGAAAAAGGAGAAACCATAGGGTGCAGTGGTGACTGTAGTTTAAACAAAAAAAATGTACCTGACTTAAATGCCAGGGCGCGCCGTGGACTGGATACACCGCAAGAGAAAGTAATTTATCAGGTAAGAATAAATTCTGTTTTCTCTTGCAAGGTGTATCCAGTCCACGGATTCATCCTTTACTTGTGGGATACCAATACCAAAGCTTTAGGACACGGATGAAGGGAGGGAACAAGACAGGTACCTTAAACGGAAGGCACCACTGCTTGCAAAACCTTTCTCCCAAAAATAGCCTCCGAAGAAGCAAAAGTATCGAATTTGGAAAATTTGGAAAAAGTTTTTGAAAGCCCATGTGGAAGCCACTGCTCTCGTAGAATGAGCAGTAATTGTTTCAGGAGGCTGCTGGCCAGCAGTCTCATAGGCGAAACGGATGATGCTTTTCAGCCAAAAGGAAAGAGGTAGCAGTCGCTTTCTGACCTCTCCTCTTACCAGAATAGATAACAAACAAGGAGGATGTTTGTCTGAAATCCTTAGTTGCTTGTAAATAGAACTTTAAAGCACGAACTACATCAAGATTGTGTAACAGACATTCCTTCTTCGAAGAAGGATTAGGACACAGAGAAGGAACAACTATTTCCTGGTTAATATTCTTGTTAGAAACAACTTTAGGAAGAAAACCAGACTTGGTACGCAAAACTACCTTATCTGCGTTGAACACCAGGTAAGGTGAATCACACTGTAAGGCAGATAATTCTGAAACTCTTCGAGCAGAAGAGATAGCTACCAAAAACAAAACTTTACAAGATAACATCTTAATGTCTATTGAATGTAAAGGTTAAAACGGAACCCCTTAAAGAACTGAAAGTACTAGATTTAGACTCCACGGCGGAGCCACAGGTTTATAGACAGGCTTGATTCTGACTAAAGCCTGAGTACCTCTGCCAGACGCTTGTGTAAAAGAATAGACAGAGCAGATATCTGTCCCTTTAAGGAACTAGCTGATAATCCTTTCTCCAATCCTTCTGGGAGGAAAGACAATATCCTGGGAATCCTAATCTTACTCCATGAGTAACCCTTAGATTCACGTGTAGTGTGATAGGAGCGCCTAAAGGTGGATTCCTGCTGCTAAAAAAGTTCTTCCCTCAAAGAGAACTAAATGGTGGATAAGAAGAAAAAATGGGGTTTATTTAGCAGCGCTAAAAAAAGCTAGGATATGATGATACCAATCTAATTTATGTTTTATACAATCTAGTTTATTTAAAAATTCAAATAACACATAAAGAATAAAAAAAAATAATAAAGCCCAGAAGGGTGAAACGCATTGAATGGGACCTGCTACACTCTACTAAACTTCATTTACTACTGTCACAAAGCTGTTTGACCCTGCAACTTTAAACTTTTCTTCTGACCCTGCAAGTTAAAATCTACCTTTGGTAACTTCAGGGAATACGGTGTTACTGCTAAACACTGACCAAAGATTTCTTCAAACCTTAAGAAGTCTGAGGGAACCCAGATGAAAACAATATTTGGGCTATAAGAAGAAAGGAAAAAAAAAAAAAAAAGGATAACTACATCACCAGAACGGATCATCACCCCTGACCTCTGAATCAAAGAGAAGGTCAGGTGACTTATCAGAAGCACCAGGAACAAACAGTCTGTGAATCCCTCACAGTGAAGAATATCAGCGGTTGCAACCAGGACAGATTAAGGTACCTCTACACTAATTTGCACTACGTTTTTTAAAACACGCAAACTGAACTTTAAAGACATCAAGGTATTCATCTGTTAAATTAACCATTTCCATTAACCACGATTGCTTTGGCACCTAAATCAGAATATTGGCTATTTTTTGCCTTTTTAACTATCCAGCACACCTGAGCCAAATATATGTCCAAGGAAAGTAACTGTGTAACTTTATAACTGTATTTGTTACTGAAGAACTGTAAAGCTGTTAGGACTGATACATTTGTGCCTTTTAAATATTCAATTCACCATTTATCTTAGAAATTTGTTGCTTGCCATATGTTATCTATAGAATTAATTCCTTTATACCTGGAATTCTAGGATATATGGTTCTAGTCTGTTTTTATAAGTGTTGTATAAGGGAGACGTCCCTTTATTAATTAGGAAAAGCATTTGCTGTTGTTTTTATGTGTTATAAGAATTTTTAAATAAACTAGATTATATAAAACATAAATTAGATTGGTATCATCATTTCCTAGCTTTTTTTAGCGCTGCTAAATAAACCCCATTTTTTCTTCTAACCCTTAGATTCACACCAACCCAGATATTTCCGCCATATCTTATGGTAGATTTTCCTGGTGACAGGCTTTCTAGCATGAATCAGAGTATCTATAACTGACTCAGAGAAACCACGCTTTGATAGAATTAAGCGTTCAATCTCCAAGCAGTCAGAGGTAGAGAAACTAGATTTGGATGCTTGAACGGACCCTGTATTAGAAGATCCTGCCTCATTCCACTAGGTCTGCATACCAAGTCCTGGGTGGCCACGCAGGCACTATCAGAATCACCGAAGCCTTCTCCTGCTTGATTCTGGCGACCAAACGAGGGAGAAGGGGAAACGGTGGAAAAACATAAGCCAGATTGAAGGACCAAGGCGCTGCTAGAGCATCTATCAATACCGCCTTGGGGTCCCGGGAACTGGACCCATAGAGAGGAAGTTTGATGTTCTGACGGGACACCATCAGATCCAACTCTGGAGTGCCCCATAGCTGAGTCAGCTGGGCAAACACCTCCGGGTGGAGTTCCCACTCCCCCGGGTGAAAAGTCTGACGACTTAGGAAATCCGCCTCCCAGTTGTCTACTCCTGGGATGTGAATTGCTGAGAGCTGGCAGGAGTGATCCTCCGCCAACTTTATTGTTTTGGTTACTTCCGTCATCATTAGGGGAACTCTTTGTTCCCCCCTGATGATTGACGTAAGCTACAGTCGTGATGTTGTCCGACTGAAATCTGATGAATTTGGCCGCAGCTAGTTGAGGCCATGCCTGAAGAGTGTTGAATATCGCCCTCAGTTCCAGAATGTTTATCAGGAGAAGCCTTTCTTCCCGAGACCATAAGCCCTGAGCTTTCAGGGAGTCCCAGACCGCACCCCAGCCAGACTGGCGTCGGTCGTTACAATGATCCACTCTGGTCTGCGGAAACATATTCCCTGAGACAGGTGATCCTGAGACAACCACCAGAGAAGAGAATCTCTGGTCTCCTGGTCCAACTGAATTTGAGGAGACAAATCTGCATAATCCCCATTCCACTGTTTGAGCATGCATAGTTGCAGTGGTCTGAGGTGTATCCGAGCAAAAGGGACTATGTCCATTGCCGCTACCATTAATCCGATTGTCTCCATGCACTAAGCCACAGATGGCCGGGGAATGGAATGAAGAACTCGGCAAGTAGTTAAGAGTTTTAATTTTCTGACCTCCGTCAGAAATATTTTCATTTCTACCGAGTCTATTAGAGTCCATAGGAGGGAACCCTTGTGAGAGGGGAAAGGGAACTTTTTTTAATTTTCACCTTCCACCCGTGAGACCTCAGAAAGGCCAATACAATCTCCGTGTGAGACTTGGCTCTTTGGAAAGACGGCGCCTGAGTTAAGATGTCGTCTAGGTAAGGCGCCACTGCTATGCCCCGCGGTCTTAGAACCGCCAGGAGGGACCCTAGCACCTTTGTGAAAATTCTGGGAGCAGTGGCTAAGCCGAAAGGAAGAGCAACAAACTGATAATGCTTGTCCAGAACGGCAAACCTGAGAAACTGGTGATGATCTTTGTGGATAGGAATGTGTAGGTATGCATTCTTTAAATCCACGGTAGTCATATATTGACCTTCCTGGATCATTACTAAGATTGTCCGAATGGTCTCCATTTTGAATGATGGGACTCTGAGGAATCTGTTTAGAATTTTTAGATCCAGGATGGGTCTGAAAGTTCCCTCTTTTTTGGGAACTACAAACAGGTTTGAGTAAAAACCCAGCCTTTGTTCCACGATTGGAACTGGGTGGATCACTCCCATTGTATGTAGATCTTCTACACAGCGTAAAAACGCCTCTTTCTTTGTCTGATCTGTAGACAGACGAGAAATGTGGAACCTCCCCCTTGGAGGAGAATCCTTGAATTCTAGAAGATATCCCTGGGATACAATATCTAACGCCCAAGGATCGTGTACATCTCTTGCCCAGGCCTGAGCGAAGAGAGAGAGTCTGCCCCCTACTAGATCCGTTCCCGGATCGGGGGCTACCCATTCATGCTGTCTTGTTGGCAGCTGCAGGCTTTTTGGCCTGTTTACCCTTATTCCAGCCCTGGTAAGGTTTCCAGGTTGCCTTGGGCTGTGAAACATTACCCTCTTGCTTTGCAGCCGGAGAAGATGAAGCGGGGCCGTTCCCGAAATTACGAAAGGAACGAAAATTAGCTTTGTTCTTTGTCTTAAAGGACTTGTCCTGAGGAAGAGCATGGCCTTTTCCCCCGGTGATTTCTGAAATAATCTCTTTCAATTCAGGCCCGAAGAGGGTCTTCCCTTTGAAAGGGATGTTCAAAAGCTTGGATTTAGACGACACATCGGCCGACCAGGACTTTAGCAATAGCGCCCCTGCGCGCCAAAATGGCGAAACCTGGATTTTTTGCCGCTAACTTAGCTATTTGGAAAGCGGCGTCAGTGATAAAAGAATTAGCTAGCTTTAGAGCCTTAATTCTATCCATAATTTCCTCATATGAGGTCTCCGTCTGGAGCGAGTCTTCCAGCGCCTCAAACCAGAAAGCGGCTGCAGTAGTTACAGGAATAATGCAGGCAATAGGTTGGAGAAGAAAACCTTGTTGAACAAAAATTTTCTTAAGTAAACCCTCTAACTTCTTATCCATAGGGTGTTTAAAAGCACAACTGTCTTCAATTGGTATGGTTGTGCATTTAGCAAGTGAAGAAACAGCCCCCTCCACCTTAGGGACCGTCTGCCACGAGTCCCGCACAGGGTCAGATATGGGGAACATTTTCTTAAAAACAGGAGGGGGAACAAAGGGAACACCTGGTCTATTCCACTCCCTAGTAACGATATCCGCAATCCTCTTAGGGACCGGAAACGCATCCGTGTAAACAGGGACCTCTAGGTACTTATCCATTTTACACAATTTCTCTGGGATCACCAAAGGGTCGCAGTCATCCAGAGTAGCTAATACCTCCCTAAGCAAAACGCGGAGGTGTTCTAGTTTAAATTTAAAAGCCAATGTATCTGAATCTGTCTGAGGAGGAACCCTTCCTGAATCAGAGACTTCTCCCTCAGACATCAAATCCCTCACTCCCACTTCAGAGCGTTGTGAGGGTATATCGGATACGGCTACCAAAGCGTCAGAATGCTCATAATCTGTTCTTAAAACGGAGCTAACCCGCTTTGCAGGTAACACGGGCAGTTTAGATAAGAAGGCTGTAAGAGAATTATCCATGACTGCCGCTAAGTCTTGTAATGTAAAAGGGTTAGACGCACTAGAGGTACTAGGCGTTGCTTGCGCGGGCGTAACTGGTTGTGACACTTGGGGAGAGGCAGACGGGCTACCCTCGTTACCTTCAGTCTGAGAATCATCTTGGGCCTCATTCTTAAGTGCAAAAATATGATCTTTAAAGTGTATAGACATATCAGTACAAGTGGGACACATTCTGAGAGGGGGTTCCACCATGGCTTCTAAACACATTGAACAAGGATTTTCCTTAGTGTCAGACATGTTTAACAGACTAGTAGTATACACAAGCAGGCTTGGAAATCACTTTAATCAAATAAAAAACACAATTTGAAAAAACGTTACTGTGCCTTTAAGAGATAAAAAGAGCACACAATTTTAGAAAACAGTGAAAAATGAAATTTTCACAGTATGTACCTAAGGCCTTAATAAGATTGCACCACAAGTTGCAAAACGATTAACCCCTTAATGCCCAAACTGGAGCAGCCTAAAGCCAACACCCGGTTAAAATTACTACAGCCTTGCTGTGGCCCTACCTGCCCTTAGGGATCAGATTTGGGGGAATATAGCTTCTTTAAGGCCCTCAAACAGCAGCAGGACCCTCCATGTGAAGCAGCATGAACTTCTCTGCAATTCTAACTGCGCATCTGAGGCGCAGAATTAGGCTCCTCCCACTCTATTCCGGAGCTGTGAGGCCTAAGAAATCACTTCTAAGTGAATAAAAAATAGCCATGTGGGTAATAACCCCAGAAAGAACCCAAAAGGGCTTTCAAAGTGTCTTGCAAACGATATTTTCCTTAGCTTAACAATCGATTGCCCTGAATAAGTGTCAACCAGCATAATTAGCCCTATTATGTAAGCATTCAATTCCTTACTAAGTCTGTGAACATAGCTTACCCTCCCCTCATGGGGATATTGTCAGTCTCTTCTAGCATTATCTCAGTCTTATCTAGAAATAAATGACTGAACATACTTTATTGCAGTTCACCCTGCAAACTGTTCCCCCAACTGAAGTTTTCTGGTACTCCTCAGTCCTGTGTGGGAACAGCAGTGGATTTTAGTTACAACATGCTAAAATCATTTTCCTCTAAGCAGAAATCTTCACCACTTTTCTACTAGAGAGTAAATAGTACAAACCGGTACCATTTATAAAATAGAATTGTAGTTTTTATTATCTTCAATCAAAAGTTTAACACCACATTCACTTTACCCTCCCGAGAGAGACCCTAGTGCTTAGAGCCGGCAAAGAGAATGACTGGGGGGTGGAGCTAGAGGGGGAGCTATATGGACAGCTCTGCTGTGTGCTCTCTTTGCCACTTTCTGTAGGGAAGGAGAATATCTCACAAGTAAAGGATGAATCCGTGGACTGGATACACCTTGCAAGAGAAATAGCCCCATCAACCTTAGAAACTTTTTCCCAAAACTCTAATTTAGCCACTGGCAAAGGGTACAACCTTTTAAACCTAGAAGAAGGAACAAAAGAAGCACCAGGCTTAGTCCATTCCTTAGCAATCACATCAGAAATAGCATCAGGAACAGGGAAACCTCAGGAGTAAACACAGGAGTTTTATAAACAGAATGTAAACTTTTACTGGATTTGTTATCAAGAGTACCAGACTCCTAAATATCTAAAGTAACCAACACTTCTTTCAACAAAGAAAGAATATACTCAATCTTAAAAAGATAAGTTGATTTATCAAGGTCAATATCTCAAGTAGGATATTCTGAGCCAGAGAGATCCTCATCAGACGTCGATATTTCATTATGTTTTCGGTCATTACAAAATTCCTCAGGTTTTATGAGAAGTTTTAAAAGACCTTTTACGTTTATTAGAAGGCGGAATAGCAGACATAGCCTTCTGTATTGCATCAGCAATATAATTTTTCATATCAACAGGGATATCATGTACATTAGATGTTGAGGGAATAACAGATACTGTACCAGTACTAATAGAAACATTTTCAGCATGCAAAAGCTCATCATGATAACTGTTACATACTAAAGCCGGAGATATAATCTCAGCTAGCTTACAACAGATACACTTAGCTTTGTTAGAACTGTGTTCAGGCAGCATGGTTCCTACAGTAGCTTCTGAGACAAGGTCAGATTGAGACATCTTGTAAAATGTAAAAGAAAAAAATAACATTTAAACAAAAATATCTTATTTCCTCATATAGCAGTTTCATGAATGGGAAAAAATGTAAATGCTATAATAGGCAAAAAAACAAACAGCATAGCCCTCTGAGCATAAAGAAGGCAAGGAGCATATAGGAAGTGGGGAAAATAAAAACCAATTTTTTTGGCGCCAAGTATGACGCACAACGCAAAAGGAACTAAAATTTAGATTATTTTTGGCACCAACAAACATCCGGAAATGACGCAGCTCGCGTCATAACAGACAAGTTTGCGCCAAACAACCTGGCGTCAACTAAGACGCAAGAAATTACGAACTTCAGCATTTTGCGCCCTTGCAAGCCTAATTTGCCCGCAAAATTAAATGAAAAACAAGTCAAATTGGAAAAGAAGACTATACCCCAGGTAAGAAAAAGCTTCCTAAAACATTATTCCCATACTGAAACTGCTAAACTGCAAAGGGAAATATACATAGACCTGACTTTTGGCAAATATAAGTAAATACATATATTTAAAACTTTATATAAATACATAAAGCGCCAACCATAGCTGAGAATGTCTTAAATAATGATACATACTTACCGAAAGACACCCATCCACATATAGCAGACAGCCAAACCAGTACTGAAAAATATCAGCAGAGGTAATGGTATAAGAGTATATCGTCGATCTGAAAAGGGAGGTAGGAGATGAATCCCTACGACCGATAATAGAGAACCCTTGAAAAGATTTCCTGTGAGAGAAACCATAAAAATCAATGGGCGATACTCTCATCACATCCCTCTGACAAACACTGTACTCTGAGCTAAACTGGGCTTCAGGATGCTTAGAAGCGCTTAACATAGAAGAAAACATGAAACTCAAGAACTAACTTACTTCACCACCTCCATAGGAGGCAAAGTTTGTAAAACTGAGTTGTGGGTGTGGTGGGAGATGTATTTATAGGCATTTTGAGGTTTGGGAAACTTTGCCCCTCCTGGTAGGAATGTATATCCCATAAGTCACTAGCTCATGGACTCTTGCCAATGACATGAAAGAAAACATAAATTATGCTTACCTAATAATTTCCTTTTCTTCTGATGGAAAGAGTCCACAGCTGCATTCATTACTTTTGGTAATAAGTCTGCCTACCAGGAGGAGGCAAAGACAACCCAGCCAAAGGCTTAAAAACTCCTCCCACTCCCCTCATCCCCCAGTCATTCCGCTGAGGAACAAGGAACAGTAGAAGAAATATCAGGGTGAAAAGGTGCCAGAAGAATATAAGGACGCACCACATAAAATTACGGGTGGGGAGCTGTAGACTCTTTCCATCAGAAGAAAAGGAAATTATCAGGTAAGCATAATGTATGTTTTTCTTCTTAAATGGAAAGAGTCCACAGCTGCATTCATTACTTTTGGGAACACAATACCCAAGCTATAGAAGACACAATGCCAAGACGGGAGGGTACAATAGGCGGCCCATACTGAGGGCACCAGGCCTGAACCTCTCCCCAATAAAAAAATCCCTCTTTGTCCGAAGCCGAGAAATTTTTCTTTATAAAGGAAAAGCCCCAAGGACACTGACTAGCAGCTAGACCAGAGCCAAACTAGAGACCGCAAAACGTACTCGACTGAGCCAACAGTCCCCCAAGAGACACTGTCGCCCCCAACAGACTTCTCTCCAACATCCTGCAAGCATGGAATGCAACTGAAGAGGCAAAGTCCTCCCAGCGTCTGAACATAGAATACTAAAGTATTTGACCATGAAAAGTGTGTAATAGACGCAGGAAAAAAACCTAAGTATGAAAACACATAGTCCATAACAGGACGATACAGAGGGTGCTTGTGAGGAAGAAGAGGCAGTCAAGCAAGAAAGAGACCACAAAAGCAACCCCCAGACAGAAGGCACGCTCCAGGCAACCTAAGCTGCCGGACCTACCCACAGGTCCCTAAAAAGGGGAACACAAAGGCACCATCGTGGTCCCCCGAGAAAGAGAGAATACCCTCAGAACCCGAAGGAAGAGTAAACCCACTTCTGAAATCAATGGAGCAAGGTGAAAGGAAATCTATATCCTAGCAGACTGTGCTAACAGTATAGACTCAACAAGCTCACACATCCAGAGGAGACTGCGACCCGAACGTAGCGCCTTAGACCGCTCGGTCCTCCTGACCTTACCTCGAGGTAAAAAAAATCCTACTAGCAGGACTAGTCTCCCTATCACCTCCGCACAAGCAGAGGACACAAGGAAGAGAAATGAAAGGCACTAAGCCCACCCAGCTCCGGAAACCCCTGAGCTAAACAAAGTCCCCACAGGAAACAACCATCATCCGGAAACACAGATCCCTAAAAGGAGATCCAACTCACCCAGAGACAATGGAAGAAGACCCAAATGTCTCTTATAACTCAGACAGGACGCTTCAAAGAGTAAGAGATGCATCTAGATACACTATAAACAACTTACGTTGACACCTGCAAGGTGCCAAGAGCAGCAACTGGTTTCAAACTGCAAACCTTCCGCATGCTATCCTGTACAAGCTGTTGGATCAAGCCCAAAAGGACAAATCCAGAGGCCTAAAAATGAAGGCCAAACCACTCAACTGAGGTAAGGAGCGTTAAGCCCTCCAACCCTCCACCACATGGGGGAGGAAAACTCTAGGTTCCGATGAAATCAGATATCAGATAGAGTGACGCAGCGGAAAAACATAATTTATGCTTACCTGATAAATTTATTTCTCTTGTAGTGTGTTCAGTCCACGGGTCATCCATTACTTATGGGATATATTCTCCTCCCCAACAGGAAGTTGCAAGAGGATCACCCAAGTAGAGCTGCTATATAGCTCCTCCCCCTCACATGTCATATCCAGTCATTCGACCGAAACAAGACGAGAAAGGAAAAACTATAGGGTGCAGTGGTGACTGGAGTTTTAATTAAAATTTAGAACTGCCTCAAAAAAGACAGGGCGGGCCGTGGACTGAACACACTACAAGAGAAATAAATTTATCAGGTAAGCATAAATTATGTTTTCTCTTGTTAAGTGTGTTCAGTCCACGGGTCATCCATTACTTATGGGATACCAATACCAAAGCTAAAGTACACGGATGATGGGAGGGACAAGGCAGGAACATTAAACAGAAGGAACCACTGCCTGAAGAACCTTTCTCCCAAAACCAGCCTCCGAAGAAGCAAAAGTGTCAAATTTGTAAAATTTGGAAAAAGTATGAAGTGAAGACCAAGTTGCAGCCTTGCAAATCTGTTCAACAGAGGCCTCATTCTTAAAGGCCCAGGTGGAAGCCACAGCTCTAGTGGAATGAGCTGTAATTCTTTCAGGAGGCTGCTGTCCAGCAGTCTCATAGGCTAAACGTATTATGCTACGAAGCCAAAAAGAGAGAGAGGTGGCCGAAGCCTTTTGACCTCTCCTCTAACCAGAATAAACGACAAACAGAGAAGAAGTTTGCCGAAAATCTTTAGTTGCCTGTAAGTAGAACTTCAGGGCACGGACTACGTCCAGATTATGCAAAAGACGTTCCTTCTTTGAAGAAGGATTAGGACATAATGAAGGAACAACAATCTCTTGATTGATACTCCTGTTAGAAACAACCTTAGGTAAAAACCCAGGTTTAGTACGCAGAACTACCTTGTCTGAATGAAAAATCAGATAAGGAGAATCGCAATGTAAGGCAGATAACTCAGACACTCTTCGAGCCGAGGAAATAGCCATCAAAAACAGAACTTTCCAAGATAAAAGCTGAATATCAATGGAATGAAGGGGTTCAAACGGAACACCCTGAAGAACTTTAAGAACCAAGTTTAAGCTCAACGGAGGAGCAACAGTTTTAAACACAGGCTTAATCCTAGCCAAAGCCTGACAAAAAGCCTGGACGTCTGGATTCTCTGCCAGACGTTTGTGTAAAAGAATAGACAGAGCAGAAATCTGTCCCTTTAACGAACTAGCGGATAAACCCTTTTCTAAACCTTCTTGTAGAAAAGACAATATCCTAGGAATCCTAACCTTACTCCATGAGTAACTCTTGGATTCACACCAATATAAATATTTACGCCATATCTTATGGTAAATTTTTCTGGTAACAGGTTTCCGAGCCTGTATTAACGTATCAATAACCGACTCCGAAAAACCACGCTTTGATAGAATCAAGCGTTCAATCTCCATGCAGTCAGCCTCAGAGAAATTAGGCTTGGATGGTTGAAAGGACCCTGAATTAGAAGGTCCTGCCTCAGAGGCAGAGACCATGGTGGACAGGATGACATGTCCACTAGGTCTGCATACCAGGTCCTGCGTGGCCACGCAGGCGGTATCAGAATCACCGATGCTCTCTCCTGTTTGATCCTGGCAATCAGTCGAGGTAGCAACGGAAATGGTGGAAACACATAAGCCATGTTGAAAACCCAAGGGGCTGCTAGTGCATCTACCAGCATCGCTCCCGGGTCCCTGGACCTGGATCCGTAACAAGGAAGCTTGGCGTTCTGGCAAGATGCCATGAGATCCAGCTCCGGTTCGCCCCAACGAAGGATCAGTTGAGCAAACACCTCCGGGTGAAGTTCCCACTCCCCAGGATGAAAGGTCTGGCGACTTAGAAAGTCCGCCTCCCAGTTCTCCACGCCTGGGATGTAGATTGCCGACAGGTGACAAGAGTGCGACTCTGCCCAGCGAATTATCTTCGAGACTTCCAACATCGCTAGGGAACTCCTGGTTCCCCCTTGATGATTGATGTAAGCCACAGTCGTGATGTTGTCCAACTGAAATCTTATGAACCTCAGTGTTGCTAACTGAGGCCAAGCTAGAAGAGCATTGAATATTGCTCTTAATTCCAGAATGTTTATTGGGAGGAGTTTCTCCTCCTGAGTCCACGATCCCTGAGCCTTCAGGGAGTTCCAGACTGCACCCCAGCCTAGTAGGCTGGCATCTGTTGTTACAATCGTCCAATCTGGTCTGCGAAAAGTCATTCCTTTGGAAAGATGAACCCGCGACAACCACCAGAGAAGAGAATCTCTGGCCTCCTGGTCCAGATTTAGTAAAGGGGACAGATCTGAGTAATCCCCATTCCACTGACTTAGCATGCATAGTTGCAGCGGTCTGAGATGTAGGCGCGCAAATGGCACTATGTCCATTGCCGCGACCATTAAGCCGATTACTTCCATGCACTGAGCTACTGATGGGCTTGGAATGGAATGAAGGACACGGCAAGCATTTAGGATTTTTGATAACCTGGACTCAGTCAGGTAAATCTTCATCTCTACAGAATCTATAAGAGTCCCTAGAAAGGGAACCCTTGTGAGTGGGAACAGAGAACTCTTTTCCATGTTCACTTTCCACCCATGCGACCTTAGAAATGCTAGAACTATCTCTGTATGAGACTTTGCATTTTGAAAAGTTGACGCTTGTATCAGGATGTCGTCTAGGTACGGAGCCACCGCTATGCCTCGCGGTCTTAGTACCGCCAGAAGCGAGCCCAGAACCTTTGTAAAAATTCTCGGGGCCGTAGCCAACCCGAAGGGAAGAGCTACAAACCAGTAATGCCTGTCTAGAAAGGCAAACCTTAGGTACCGATAATGATCCTTGTGAATCGGTATGTGAAGGTAGGCATCCTTTAAGTCCACTGTGGTCATATACTGACCCTCTTGGATCATGGGTAGGATTTTTCCAATACTTTCCATTTTGAACGATGGAACCCTTAGGAATTTGTTTAAGATCTTCAGGTCCAAGATTGGCCTGAAGGTTCCCTCTTTTTTGGGAACCACAGATTTGAGTAAAAACCTTGCCCTTGTTCCGTCCGCGGAACCGGGTGGATCACTCCCATTACTAAGAGGTCTTGTACACATCGTAGAAATGCCTCTTTCTTTATTAGGTTTGTTGATAACCTTGACAGATGAAATCTCCCTTGTGGAGGAGAAGTTTTGAAGTCCAGAAGGTATCCCTAAGATATGATCTCCAACGCCCAGGGATCCTGGACATCTCTTGCCCAGGCCTGGGCGAAGAGAGAAAGTCTGCCCCCCACTAGATCCGTTTCCGGATAGGGGGCCCTTTCTTCATGCTGTCTTAGGGGCAGAAGTAGGTTTTCTGGCCTGTTTGCCCTTGTTCCAGGACTGGTTGCCTTTCCAACCCTGTCTGTAACGAGTAGCAGTCCCTTCCTGTTTTGGAGCGGAGGAAGTTGATGCTGCTCCTGCCTTGAAATTACGAAAGGCACGAAAATTAGACTGTTTGGCCTTTGATTTGGCCCTGTCCTGAGGAAGGGTGTGACCCTTACCTCCAGTAATGTCAGCAATAATTTCTTTCAAGCCGGGCCCGAATAAGGTTTGCCCTTTGAAAGGAATATTAAGCAATTTAGATTTAGAAGTTACATCTGCTGACCAGGATTTAAGCCATAGCGCTCTGCGCGCCTGGATGGCGAATCCGGAGTTCTTAGCCGTTAGTTTGGTTAAATGCACAACGGCATCCGAAATAAATGCATTAGCTAGCTTAAGGGATTTAAGCTTGTTCATAATCTCATCCAATGGTGCTGTGCGAATAGCCTCTTCCAGAGACTCAAACCAGAATGCCGCTGCAGCAGTACGGGCGCAATGCATGCAAGGGGCTGTAATATAAAACCTTGTTGAACAAACATTTTCTTAAGGTAACCTTCTAATTTTTTATCCATTGGATCTGAGAAAGCACAACTATCCTCCACCGGGATAGTGGTACGCTTAGCTAAAGTAGAAACTGCTCCCTTCACCTTAGGGACCGTCTGCCATAAGTCTCGTGTGGTGGCGTCTATTGGGAACATTTTTCTAAATATCGGAGGAGGGGAAAAGGGCACACCGGGTTTATCCCACTCCTTGTTAATAATCTCTGTAATCCTTTTAGGTATAGGAAAAAAGTCAGTACACACCGGTACCGCATAGTATTTATCCAGCCTACATAATTTCTCTGGGATTGCAACTGTGTCGCAATCGTTCAGAGCCGCTAACACCTCCCCTAGTAATACACGGAGGTTCTCAAGCTTAAATTTAAAATTTGAAATTTCTGAATCCGGTCTCCCCGGATCAGATCTGTCACCCACAGAATGAAGCTCTCCGTCCTCATGTTCTGCAAATTGTGACGCAGTATCGGACATGGCTCTCGTGTCATCGGCGCGCTCTGTCCTAAACCCAGAGCTATCGCGCTTGCCTCTTAACTCAGGCAAATTAGATAATACTTCTTTCATAACATTAGCCATATCATGCAAAGTGATTTGTAAGGGCCTTGATGTACTTGGCGCCACAATCTCACGCACCTCCTGAGCGGGAGGCGAAGGTACTGACACGTGAGGAGAGTTAGGCGGCATAACTTTCCCCTCGTTGTCTGGTGATAATTCCTTTACCGGTAAAGACTGACTTTTATTTAAAGTAACATCAATACAATTTACACATATTTCTATTGGGCTCCACATTGGCTTTTAAACATAATGAACAAGTAGATTCATCTGTATCAGACATGTTTAAACAGACTAGCAATGAAGGCTAGCAAGCTTGGAAAAAATCTGTCAATAAATTTACAAGCAATGGAAAAAAACGCTGCAGCGCTTTTAAAAACACAAAAAACTGTCACAGTTGAAATAACAATGAACTAATTCAGTTATAGCCAACAATTTTAACAGTAATTGTATGAATTTAGCAGAGGTTTGCACCCACTAGCAAACGGATGATTAACCCCTCAATACCCAAAAACGGATAATCAATTTAAGATTTAACGCTTTTATCACAGTCAAACACACTGTCACAGGTCTGCTGTGACTGATTACCTCCCTCAAAAATGAATTTTGAAGACCCCTGAGCTCTCTGTAGACGTCCTGGATCAAGGAGGAAGAATCAGGAAGACTGTGCAAGAATTTCAACTGCGCAACAAGGCGCTAAAAAAAGGCCCCTCCCAGTCATATTACAACAGTGGGAGACCTGTTACAATGGTTTCTATGCAGAAATACACGTTAGCCATATAGAAAAAAAATCATGCCCAAAAAGATTTATCACCAAAGTACCTCACAAAACGAATAACATGCCAGTAAACGTTTTAAAAACAACTTTCCAGTGTTATGCAAAGTTATCACTAAGCCTGCTACCAGTCGCTTCTACTGCAGTTAAGGCTCATATATTATTTCAGTATTAACAGTATTTTCTCAGTCAAGTTCTAGTCCCTAGAAAATAACTCAACTGCGCATACCTTTATCAGCCTGATACCAGTCGCTACTACTGCATTAAAGGCTGTACTTACATCATATGGGTAACAGCAGTGTTTTCTTAGTCAATTCCATTCCTAGAAAATATTACTGCACATAACTCATTTGCGGGGGACTCCGCATGCTATTCCCTTTTCTGAAGTTACCCCACTCCTCAGAATGTGCGAGAACAGCCAGTGGATCTTAGTTACGTCTGCTAAGATCATAGAAAACGCAGGCAGATTCTTCTTCTAAATACTGCCTGAGAGAAAAAAACAGCACACTCCGGTGCCATTTTAAAATAATAAACTTTTGATTGAAGAATAATTAGGTAAAAAAACTCCTATCTCCTCTCGCGACCTCCTTCTTTGTTGAGACTTGCAAGAGAATGACTGGATATGACATGTGAGGGGAGGAGCTATATAGCAGCTCTGCTTGGGTGATCCTCTTGCAACTTCCTGTTGGGGAGGAGAATATATCCCATAAGTAATGGATGACCCGTGGACTGAACACACTTAACAAGAGAAAACTCCACTGCCCGGCCATCTATGACTGAAGGCTATAAAGGACTGAAACAATCCTTCCCGCCTCACGGACCCACAGGTCCTCTTGAATGCTTAGTTGAACATGAAAAACAATGATAACCTGAGCACTAGGCACTTCTACCGAACCAGCCGAGCAGAACAGCACCACGTGTCTAAACAGCCGCAAGACGAACCCGACAGGACCAGCCTGCACCTGGGGTCCTAACCGGCAAGATGCATAAATTCTCCCTCATAGGGGAAAAAACAGACATCTTTAACATAGGACTACAATGTCCAAAACAACTTCTGAAGAATTAATAGAGTATCAATCCCAGAAGGTTCCCGAAGGAAACAAAAACAAATAAGACATCCCATCCGATATAAATAAAATAAAAGGCAACCCGGGGGTTAACGCCCAAAAAGACACAGGCCTACCCGCAGGACCAGCCAAGCGGAGCCCTATTTTTCAAAAACTGGGAAAGATCTGGAGATTACCTCATCCCACATGTCTAATGAGGTGCACCAATCGAATTAGCAGACTGAAAATCCCCATATCTGGTAACGATAGGGTCATTCAATAACTGAAAAACATGTCTGAGCAATACGCGAAGGAACGCAATCCTGTAACGAAAGGCACAACACTCAGGGACAGTTACACCCTCTGGGAACTGTAGAGGCCCTCCCCAAGGCGGAAGGCCCAGGACAATAGGGCACAAGCACATTCTCAAATAAACGTCTGGAATCTGCAGATGAACAATCGATAACATTAAGTGGAAGCGAAAACGTGCTGCAACCTCCGGGGGGGACACACGATCCTGCATGGAGGAATCAAACTGGGTTACCCGCATGTGTAGAAGTATAAATTGGTAGGGAACTCACCTCTCGGAGGACATGACCCCCAGAGGAGGATGGCTCAGCAGACCCTTGGTTCCCTGAGCCCGAGGAACCAGGGGCTCTCATATGGCATACGGAACAAAACTGGTTGACACGTGTCAACGAGGCCAAACTGGATTAGTCACCGAAAACAGAATCTGAAATCAAAATGGTCTCAGCATCAGAATCCTCCATAAACTGGATAGATATAAGTATGGACTAAAACAAAAGCGGCACCTGACACCCCCAATGGCTGGGGCACCACCTCCTATGATCAGACCCCTGCGGACTAGAAAATTTTCTTCGCCACACGGTCGGGAATGCTGAAATGGAAAACGGAACGGAACCACGCCCGAACACAAGGTGAACCATACAGTCCAAAAAAGTACGCCCAACCAAAAGGCTGCGTCACTTTCAAAGGCCTCAAAGTTCCAAACCATGAGCCCATAAACATCCACATAAGCAGGTTCAATCACATAAACATGATTATAAACCCCCCTGTTCAATAACCCCCCTCAGTAGATATTAAGCCTCGATTCCAAGATACTAACAGAGACTCACTGAGACCCTTATGTCATATAGTTAGACCCGCGAGGTGTTATAGCCTCTCGGTAAAATATTTACATTACCGTACATTGATGATAAAGTAAAATGAAACGATCTTACCGGAATCTATGCCCTGGAACAGGAACACGGTCTTTCAAGTGTGACGGATAGTAGCATTGCCTCCGCCATGGACTTGAGAGAAGAAAGCAGGCAGCGGAGCGAAGTTCGACAACGCCGATTGCTTGAGAAGCTGTTAATATGAGTTGGGATGGTTTCGCAGAAAGACTCTTCCTCCATCTCCAGACTCTAACTTTCAGCCAAGCCCTCACTGAGAGACTGACAGGACTACTTAAAACTCCTGTCCCATGCTGAAGAATACTACCCTCCTTAAGAGACAAAAAAACAAAAATTAAAAATTCTGACACTTCTCTGCCAACCTCCTGGGACAAAAGGCAAAGATTGACTGGGGGATGAGGGGAGTGGGAGGTGTATTTAAGCCTTTGGCTGGGGTGTCTTTGCCTCCTCCTGGTGGGCAGGTTCTTATTCCCAAAATTAATGAATGCAGATGTTGACTCTTTCCATTTAAGAAGAAAAAAAAAATTATTTATTCATTACATACGTATATATATATATATATATATATATATATATATATATATATAACACACAGAGAAAACCCAGCACTCACAAGCTCTCAGCTAAGATTTAAAAGCAAAAATGGAAAGGTTAGTCACCGCATCTGGCCAAATGGGACAAGCTCAGGTACCACGTCAAGGTCCTCTCCAATACCTGAGACCCTAAAACAGCCACACAATGCAAGCTTTCAAATCCAAACAAACTGAAAACAAGGGAAGGGTGCACAGGAATATGTAACCACCCTAGACATATACAAAACACGGAAGGGAACTGCACTCTCATACCGGACCGGGTACACATCCCATGACCCTGCAACATGCTCAGCCCTGGGTGCCACTGGCACTCACAGGAAGCTGTGCTGTCCCCGGAGCCACAAGCAGTTAACCCCAGACAGGTCTGGGTGCAAGAACCATAGGGAAAATTACAAAACAAATTTGTAAAAAAAAAACCAGCACTCACTTACAAGCTCTCAGCTAAGATTTAAAAGCAAAAATGGAAAGGTTAGTCACCGCATCTGGCCAAATGGGACAAGCTCAGGGAACTGCACTCCAAGACCGGATCAGGTACACATCCTGTGACTCAGCAATATCCAGCCCTGGGTGCTAAATAGCACTCCAAAAAAGCTGTGATGTCACCAGAGCACAGGCAGTTAACCCCAGTCCGGAATGGGTGCAAGAAACAAGGGGGATTACAAATAAAAAGTAATACAACACATAGAAACACCCAGCACTCACCAGCTAGCTCAAAGCTAAGATAAAATCACAACTGGAAAGGTTAGTCACCGCATCTGGCCAAATGGGAAAGGGCTGGATATTGCTGAGTCACAGGATGTGTACCTGATCCGGTCTTGGAGTGCAGTTCCCTTCCATGTTTTGTATTTTCTATGGGTGATTACATCCACCTGTGCACCCCTTCTTTGTTCTCAGTCTGTTTGGCTTTGTGAGCTTGCATGATAGTGTGGCTGTGTTAGGGACTCAGGCAATGGAAAGGACCTTGACGTGGTGCCTGAGCTTTCCCATTTGGCCAGATGCGGTGTCTAACCTTTCCATTTGTGATTTTATCTTAGCTGTGAGCTAGCTGGTGAGTGCTGGGCGTTTCTATGTGTTGTATTACTTTTTATTTGTAATCCCCCTTGTTTCTTGCACCCATTCCAGACTGGGGTTAACTGCCTGTGCTCTGGTGACATCACAGCTTTTTTGGAGTGCTATTTAGCACCTAGGGCTGGATATTGCTGAGTCACAGGATGTGTACCTGATCCGGTTTTGGAGTGCAGTTCCCTTCCATGTTTTGTATTTTCTATGGGTGATTACATCCACCTGTGCACCCCTTCTTTGTTCTCAGTCTGTTTGGCTTTGTGAGCTTGCATGATAGTGTGGCTGTGTTAGGGACTCAGGCAATGGAAAGGACCTTGACGTGGTGCCTGAGCTTTCCCATTTGGCCAGATGCGGTGACTAACCTTTCCAGTTGTGATTTTATCTTAGCTGTGAGCTAGCTGGTGAGTGCTGGGTGTTTCTATGTGTTATATATATATATATATATATATATACACACATATATATATATATATACATACATACATATATGTATATATACACATACACACATACATAAGTGACAGCATAGGCACTCACAGTGTTAAATCAAGTTGTCAATTTATTTACCATGACGTTTCAGGGTGGTGCCCCTTCATGAGACAGACATAGGTATGTCTGTATGATGAAGGGACACCACCCCGAAACATCATGGTAAATAAATTGACAACTTGATTTCACACGGTGAGTGCCTTTGCATATGCTGTTACTTATGTATATATCGCCTGCACGGAGCACCCCGGAAGCTGTTTATTACACTGCCTTGCAGCTGTTTTGTGCCAGCAGGGGCTGTAAATAATGCAATAAAATTAACGCAACAGTATAACATTAGCCAACAATTAAAAGGGACAGTAAAGTCAAAATTAAACTTATTAAATGGATTGGAGTCAGCATGAGCTTTTAAACAACTTTCCAACTTACATTATCAATTTTGCGTAGTTCTCCTGGTATTCTTTGTAATTCTAGATGAGCTCAGGAGTGTGCACGTGTCTTTAGCCATCTGGTAGGAGTGTTTAAAACTTTGTTTATAGCAATGTTATACATATTTGCAAAACACTGCTGTTAGAGTGCTAATAGACTTGTACACACTCCTAAGCTCATAGAAAGCAAACTTGACAATAGAAATAAATTAGTGCATGTGTGCTCCAACAAATGATAAGAGAACAAAGCAAATTTGTTAATAAATTTGAAAGTTGTTTAAAATTGTATACTATCTGAATCGTGAAATAATTTTTTGGGGGGTTTCATATCCCATTAAAATGTAGTCCCTCATAAAATGTTTAAAGGGGCATAAAACCCAACAAAACTTTCTTTCATGATTCAGATAGAAATAATTTTGAAAGTAATTTAAAATAGCATGTTCTATTATCTATTTTGTTTTGTTCTATTTGTATTGGCGGCGGCACATATATACCTCTTGCCATTGGCTTTAAACAAGCTGCCACTAGTGAATTACTGCTCCTTCAACAAAAGGATACCAAGAGAATTAAGTAATTTAGTCAAGAGAAGTAAACCAGAAAGTTGATAAAAATTTTATGATTTATCTGTACAGTGAAAGAAAAAATGTGGGTTTCATGTCCCTTTAAAGGGATATATAACTATTGGTTTCATTGTTGTAATGATGAAAATACTAAGCAGTGGGTTATTATTTAAAGAAACCATTGCAATATGTATTCATCATTTTAAAAATGATTTTACCTTTTATTTCTTTTTTTTAACTTCAGTTGTGCAGTACCCACTACTTTGTCACAGCCCTACAAGGATAATCTAGCTTGATGCTATAAATCTTCTAGAGTAACATAAACTGGCTTAGTGTGTAGTGAATGCAAGGTAAACAGTCAGTTTTGCCCATGCCAAGAAGAAGACCAAAAGCAACTTAAAAGGGACAGTCTAGTCAAAATTAAACTTTCAGGATTCAGATAGGGAATGCAATTTTAAACAACTTTCCAATACACTTTTATAATCAAATTCACTTTGTTCTCTTGGTGTTCTTTGTTGAAAGCTAAACCTAGGTAGGCTCATATGCTATTTTCTAAAACCTTCTAATTTCAATGCATTTTGCCGTTTTTCACAGCTAGAGGGCGTAAGTTCATGTGTGCCATACAGATAACATTATGACCACGCGGGTGGATTTACAAGTGAGAGGGCACTGATTGGCTAAATGTATGTCAAAAGAACTGAAATAAGGGGGCAGTCTCCAAAGGCTTAGATACAAGGTAATCACAGAGGTAAAAAGTATATTAATATAACTGTGTTGGTTATGCAAAACTGGGGCATGGGTAATAAGGGGATTATCTATCTTTTTAAACAATAACAATTCTGGAGTAGACTGTATTGTTATCTGTCTGAAATATTATTACTGGCTCCTAAATTTTAAATAGATTGGTCAACCCCGGACGTAGGTCAACCAACATGCTAGTTCCTGCCTGAAGGCACCAATATAGAGATTCCTTTTTTGCTGTCTATAAGTCACAGATTTACTTGTGTACACTTGTGATGGTGTTAACCGTAAACAAGTACTGACTTTCAAAATGTTAAAATATAAAAGAACTTACTTCATTTGTTTGACGATTGTGCTTTTCCCTGATTCTCCGGCTCCTGAAAAACAAAGAATGTTGGACATTAATAAATGGTTTCTAAGAATAAACACTAAAATTAAACACAATTATTAAAACAAAGCAAGAAATAAATTACAGTGGAGACACAAAAACTGCAAAGTATTTAGTGACAAAAGAAAAATTATAGATTTACAACACAGCTAAAAGTCATGCCAAATTCATAAGAAAAGCTACAAATTATATAAACCATCAAATATTTTCTTTATACAAATTTGAAAAAACATAATTTATGTAAGAACTTACCTGATAAATTCATTTCTTTCATATTAACAAGAGTCCATGAGCTAGTGACGTATGGGATATACATTCCTACCAGGAGGGGCAAAGTTTCCCAAACCTTAAAATGCCTATAAATACACCCCTCACCACACCCACAAATCAGTTTAACGAATAGCCAAGAAGTGGGGTGATAAGAAAAAGTGCGAAGCATATAAAATAAGGAATTGGAATAATTGTGCTTTATACAAAAAAATCATAACCACCACAAAAAAGGGTGGGCCTCATGGACTCTTGTTAATATGAAAGAAATGAATTTATCAGGTAAGTTCTTACATAAATTATGTTTTCTTTCATGTAATTAACAAGAGTCCATGAGCTAGTGACGTATGGGATAATGACTACCCAAGATGTGGATCTTTCCACACAAGAGTCACTAGAGAGGGAGGGATAAAATAAAGACAGCCAATTCCTGCTGAAAATAATCCACACCCAAAATAAAGTTTAACAAAAAACATAAGCAGAAGATTCAAACTGAAACCGCTGCCTGAAGAACTTTTCTACCAAAAACTGCTTCAGAAGAAGAAAATACATCAAAATGGTAGAATTTAGTAAAAGTATGCAAAGAAGACCAAGTTGCTGCTTTGCAGATCTGGTCAACCGAAGCTTCATTCCTAAACGCCCAGGAAGTAGATACTGACCTAGTAGAATGAGCTGTAATTCTTTGAGTCGGGTGTTTTACCCGACTCAACATAGGCAAGATGAATTAAAGATTTCAACCAAGATGCCAAAGAAATGGCAGAAGCTTTCTGGCCTTTCCTAGAACCGGAAAAGATAACAAATAGACTAGAAGTCTTACGGAAAGATTTCGTAGCTTCAACATAATATTTCAAAGCTCTAACAACATCCAAAGAATGCAATGATTTCTCCTTAGAATTCTTAGGATTAGGACATAATGAAGGAACCACAATTTCTCTACTAATGTTGTTGGAATTCACAACTTTAGGTAAAAATTCAAAAGAAGTTCGCAACACCGCCTTATCCTGATGAAAAATCAGAAAAGGAGACTCACACGAAAGAGCAGATAATTCAGAAACTCTTCTAGCAGAAGAGATGGCCAAAAGGAACAACACTTTCCAAGAAAGTAATTTAATGTCCAATGAATGCATAGGTTCAAACGGAGGAGCTTGAAGAGCTCCCAGAACCAAATTCAAACTCCAAGGAGGAGAAATTGACTTAATGACAGGTTTTATACGAACCAAAGCTTGTACAAAACAATGAATATCAGGAAGAATAGCAATCTTTCTGTGAAAAAGAACAGAAAGAGCAGAGATTTGTCCTTTCAAAGAACTTGCGGACAAACCCTTATCCAAACCATCCTGAAGAAATTGTAAAATTCTCGGTATTCTAAAAGAATGCCAAGAAAAATGATGAGAAAGACACCAAGAAATATAAGTCTTCCAGACTCTATAATATATCTCTCGAGATACAGATTTACGAGCCTGTAACATAGTATTAAACACGGAGTCAGAGAAACCTCTATGACCAAGAATCAAGCGTTCAATCTCCATACCTTTAAATTTAAGGATTTCAGATCCGGATGGAAAAAAGGACCTTGTGACAGAAGGTCTGGTCTTAACGGAAGAGTCCATGGCTGGCAAGATGCCATCCGGACAAGATCCGCATACCAAAACCTGTGAGGCCATGCCGGAGCTATTAGCAGAACAAACGAGCATTCCCTCAGAATCTTGGAGATTACTCTTGGAAGAAGAACTAGAGGCGGAAAGATATAGGCAGGATGATACTTCCAAGGAAGTGATAATGCATCCACTGCCTCCGCCTGAGGATCCCGGGATCTGGACAGATACCTGGGAAGTTTCTTGTTTAGATGAGAGGCCATCAGATCTATCTCTGGGAGCCCCCACAATTGAACAATCTGAAGAAATACCTCTGGGTGAAGAGACCATTCGCCCGGAATGCAACGTTTGGCGACTGAGATAATCCGCTTCCCAATTGTCTACACCTGGGATATGAACCGCAGAGATTAGACAGGAGCTGGATTCCGCCCAAACCAAAATTCGAGATACTTCTTTCATAGCCAGAGGACTGTGAGTCCCTCCTTGATGATTGATGTATGCCACAGTTGTGACATTGTCTGTCTGAAAACAAATGAACGATTCTCTCTTCAGAAGAGGCCAAAACTGAAGAGCTCTGAAAATTGCACGGAGTTCCAAAATATTGATCGGTAATCTCACCTCCTGAGATTCCCAAACTCCTTGTGCCGTCAGAGAATCCCCACACAGCTCCCCAACCTGTGAGACTTGCATCTGTTGAAATTACAGTCCAGGTCGGAAGAACAAAAGAAGCCCCCTGAATTAAACGATGGTGATCTGTCCACCACGTTAGAGAGTGTCGAACAATCGTTTTTTAAAGATATTAATTGAGATATCTTCGTGTAATCCCTGCACCATTGGTTCAGCATACAGAGCTGAAGAGGTCGCATGTGAAAACGAGCAAAGGGGATCGCGTCCGATGCAGCAGTCATAAGACCTAGAATTTCCATGCATAAGGCTACCGAAGGGAATGATTGTGACTGAAGGTTTTCGACAAGCTGTAATCAATTTTAGACGTCTCTTGTCTGTTAAAGACAGAGTCATGGACACTGAATCTATCTGGAAACCCAGAAAGGTTACCCTTGTTTGAGGAATCAAAGAACTTTTTGGTAAATTGATCCTCCAACCATGATCTTGAAGAAACAACACAAGTCGATTCGTATGAGACTCTGCTAAATGTAAAGACGGAGCAAGTACCAAGATATCGTCCAAATAAGGAAATACCACAATACCCTGTTCTCTGATTACAGACAGAAGGGCACCGAGAATCTTTGTGAAAATTCTTGGAGCTGTAGCAAGGCCAAACGGTAGAGCCACAAATTGGTAATGCTTGTCTAGAAAAGAGAATCTCAGGAACTGATAATGATCTGGATGAATCGGAATATGCAGATATGCATCCTGTAAATCTATTGTGGACATATAATTCCCTCGCTGAACAAAAGGCAATATAGTCCTTACAGTTACCATCTTGAACGTTGGTATCCTTACATAACGATTCAATAATTTTAGATCCAGAACTGGTCTGAAGGAATTCTCCTTCTTTGGTATAATGAAGAGATTTGAATAAAACCCCATCCCCTGTTCCGGAACTGGAACTGACATAATTACTCCAGCCAACTCTAGATCTGAAACACAATTCAGAAATGCTTGAGCTTTCACTGGATTTACTGGGACATGGGAAAGAAAAAAATCTCATTGCAGGAGGTCTCATCTTGAAACCAATTCTGTACCCTTCTGAAACAATGTTCTGAATCCAAAGATTGTGAACAGATTTGATCCAAATTTCTTTGAAAAAACGTAACCTGCCCCCTACCAGCTGAACTGGAATGAGGGCCGTACCTTCATGTGAACTTAGAAGCAGGCTTTGCCTTTCTAGCAGGCTTGGATTTTATTCCAGACTGGAGATGGTTTCCAAACTGAAACTGCTCCTGAGGACGAAGGATCAGGCTTTTGTTCTTTGTTGAAACGAAAGGAACGAAAACGATTGTTAGCCCTGTTTTTACTTTAGACTTTTTATCCTGTGGTAAAAAAGTTCCTTTCCCACCAGTAACAGTTGAAATAATAGAATCCAACTGAGAACCAAATAATTTGTTTTCCCTGGAAAGAAATGGAAAGTAGAGTTGATTTAGAAGCCATATCAGCATTCCAAGTCTTAAGCCATAAAGCTCTTCTGGCTAAGATAGCCAGAGACATAAATCTAACATCAACTCTAATAATATCAAAAATGGCATCACAGATGAAATTATTAGCATGCTGGAGAAGAATAATAATATCATGAGAATCACGATTTGTTACTTGTTGCGCTAGAGTTTCCAACCAAAAAGTTGAAGCTGCAGCAACATCAGCCAATGATATAGCAGGTCTAAGAAGATTACCTGAACATAGATAAGCTTTTCTTAGAAAAGATTCAATTTTTCTATCTAAAGGATCCTTAAACGAGGTACCATCTGACGTAGGAATGGTAGTACGTTTAGCAAGGGTAGAAATAGCCCCATCAACTTTAGGGATTTTGTCCCAAAATTCTAACCTGTCAGGCGGAACAGGATATAATTGCTTAAAACGTTTAGAAGGAGTAAATGAATTACCCAATTTATCCCATTCCTTAGCAATTACTGCAGAAATAGCATTAGGAACAGGAAAGACTTCTGGAATAACCACAGGAGCTTTAAAAACCTTATCCAAACGCATAGAATTAGTATCAAGAGGACTAGAATCCTCTATTTCTAAAGCAATTAGTACTTCTTTAAGTAAAGAGCGAATAAATTCCATCTTAAATAAATATGAAGATTTATCAGCATCAATCTCTGAGACAGAATCCTCTGAACCAGAAGAGTCCAAAGAATCAGAATGATGGTGTTCATTTAAAAATTCATCTGTAGAGAGAGAAGATTTAAAAGACTTTTTACGTTTACTAGAAGGAGAAATAACAGACAAAGCCTTCTTTATGGATTCAGAAACAAAATCTCTTATGTTATCAGGAACATTCTGCACCTTAGATGTTGAGGGAACTGCAACAGGCAATGGTACATAACTAAAGGAAATATTATCTGCTTTAACAAGTTTGTCATGACAATTATTACAAACAACAGCTGGAGGAATAGCTACCAAAAGTTTACAGCAGATACACTTAGCTTTGGTAGATCCAGCAGGTAGTGGTTTTCCTGTAGTATCTTCTGGCTCAGATGCAACGTGAGACATCTTGCAATATGTAAGAGAAAAAACAACATATAAAGCAAAATAGATCAAATTCCTTATAAGACAGTTTCAGGAATGGGAAAAAAATGCCAAACATCAAGCTTCTAGCAACCAGAAGCAAATGAAAATGAGACTGAAATAATGTGGAGACAAAAGCGACGCCCATATTTTTTGGCGCCAAATAAGACGCCCACATTATTTGGCGCCTAAATGCTTTTGGCGCCAAAAATGACGCCACATCCGGAACGCCGACATTTTTGGCGCAAAATAACGTCAAAAAATGACGCAACTTCCGGCGACACGTATGACGCCGGAAACGGAAAAGAATTTTTGCGCCAAAAAAATCTGCGCCAAAAATGACGCAATAAAATGAAGCATTTTCAGCCCCCGCGAGCCTAACAGCCCACAGGGAAAAAAGTCAAATTTTTGAGGTAAGACAAAATATGATAATTTAAAGCATAATCCCAAATATGAAACTGACTGTCTGGAAATAAGGAAAGTTGAACATTCTGAGTCAAGGCAAATAAATGTTTGAATACATATATTTAGAACTTTATAAATAAAGTGCCCAACCATAGCTTAGAGTGTCACAGAAAATAAGACTATACTTACCCCAGGACACTCATCTACATGTTTGTAGAAAGCCAAACCAGTACTGAAACGAGAATCAGTAGAGGAAATGGTAAATATAAGAGTAATATCGTCGATCTGAAAAGGGAGGTAAGAGATGAATCTCTACGACCGATAACAGAGAACCTTATGAAATAGACCCCGTAGAAGGAGATCACTGCATTCAATAGGCAATACTCTCCTCACATCCCTCTGACATTCACTGCACGCTGAGAGGAAAACCGGGCTCCAACTTGCTGCGGAGCGCATATCAACGTAGAATCTAGCACAAACTTACTTCACCACCTCCCTTGGAGGCAAAGTTTGTAAAACTGATTTGTGGGTGTGGTGAGGGGTGCATTTATAGGCATTTTAAGGTTTGGGAAACTTTGCCCCTCCTGGTAGGAATGTATATCCCATACGTCACTAGCTCATGGACTCTTGTTAATTACATGAAAGAAACAACAAATTTTGACAATATACATATAGTATCATAGAGGAACAGCTACTATAATAAAAATATGAAAACTACAAAAAAAAAAAAGGAAATGAAAAGAAACATTTGATGTTTAGTGGATTACATATGTTAAAAGGGACGGGGGGGGACCGCTGCACTGCAGAAAAAAAAAAAAGTTGAGAGCGGCAGGGAAGGGGATTTTGTCCCATGTACACGGGCTTTGGGACTAGTAGATAATAAATAGTCATGTAATCAGGGGGCTGTCAAAAGAGGCTTAGATACAAGGTAATCACCGAGGTTAAAAGTATATTAAAATAACTGTTGGATGTGCAAAACTGGGGAATGGGTAATAAGAGATAATTCTTTTTAAACAATACATTTTTTTAGTTGACTGTCCCTTTAAACATAATTGAAAAAGGATACTGCAAATACTTTTGTCTAAAACAATGTATTTAAAAAGGTATTGACTTTTACCTATGCCCCAGAAGGGCTGTGGAAGGTGTCAATATGAACCATATGCACCAGTGAGGAAGCAGTGGTAATGTCCAAATCAAATTTTCTTAGATCAGACAGAACATACCATTTTAAATGTTAAACTCCAATTTACAGGTATACCTCACTTTACAGCGCTTTGCTAATACAGCGGTTTGTGGAGCTGAAGTTCAACCTCCATGGATTTTGAAACAGTGCTGTACTCATCGTGAGATTGCGAGAAAGGCAACTTGCACCATTTTGTTATGCTTAGGTTACTCTGTTTACAGCATAGCAGGGCACTGTGTCTAAGTGTTGCAGTCTGGCAAATTTTACTACAGTAATTGTCACTATTTTACAGGTACAGGTTTTTTTTAATACTGTGCTAGTGTTAAACAAAACTTAGCGCTATTGCACACCTAATATATGTTAGTTCAAACAAGTTTTTAAACACACTGGCAAGTGAAAAGAAAGTGAAAACCGCATTGTTTCACTTTAAGGCGGTTTCCAATTTACTGCAGGGCTCCGGTCCCTAAACCCGCTGTATGAGTGAGGAATACCTGTACTTCTATTATCCAATTTGCTTCCTTTTTTATGAATCCTTTGTTAAAAAGTTTACCAAGGTAGGCTAAGGAGAAATAATGCAACTGGGACCTAGCTACCGATTGGTGGCTGCACATATATGCCTCTTGTCAATGGCTCAACCAATGTGTTCAGCTAAATCCCAGTAGTGCATTGCTGCTCCTTCAACAGATAATATCAAGACAATGGAAGTTAATTGGGAAATTGTTTAAACTGTTGTGCTCTATCTGAATGATTAAAGGGATACTAAACCCACATTTTTTCTTTCATGATTCCAATAGAGCAGGCAATTTTAAGCAACTTTCTTTCATGTAATTGGCAAGAGTCCATGAGCTAGTGACATATGGGATATACAATCCTACCAGGAGGCGCAAAGTTTCTCAAACCTCAAAATGCCTATAAATACACCCCTCACCACACCCACAATTCAGTTTTACAAACTTTGCCTCCCTAGGGAGGTGGTGAAGTTTGTGCTTGATTTTCTTCTGCGATATGCGCTTCTCAACATTTTGAAGCCCAATTCCTCTCAGAGTACAGCGAATGTCAGAGGGATGTGAAGGGAGTATCACCAATTCTATGGTTTCCCTCGCGGGAAATCTATTTCATAGGTTCTCTGTTATCGGCCATAGAGATTCATCTCCTACCTCCCTTTTCAGATCGACGATATACTCTCATATTCCATTACCTCTACTGATAACCATTTCAGTACTGGTTTGGCTATCTGCTATATGTGGATGGGTGTCTTTCTGTAAGTATGTTTTCATTACTTAAGAATCTCTCAGCTATGGTTTGGCACTTTATGTATTAATGTAAAGTTCTAAATATATGTATTGTACTTATATTCGCCATGAGTCAGGTATATGTATATTTCCTTTTGCAGACTATCTGTTTAAAAATTGGGAAAATATATTTAGGAAGTTATTTTTTCTTACCAGGGGTATAGTCTTTTCTTCAAATTGACTTTTTCATTAATTTTCGCAGGCAAAATGCTGATATTTATTGCGTCATTCTTGGCGCGAGAATTTTTTTGGCGCAAAGGTACATTCGGTGACGCAAATTCGGCATTTCCGGCGTCTTAGTTGACGCTAGGCTTCCTTGTACAAGGTTGCGTCTGCCATGACGCGAGTTGCGTCATTTCCGGATGTTGTTAGCGCCAAAAAAAAAATATTTTGTGTTGTGCGTCATACTTGGCACCAAATAAATTCTTTATTTAACCCCTTAATGACCGCAGCACTTTTCCATTTTCTGTCCGTTTGGGACCAAGGCTATTTTTACATTTCTGCAGTGTTTGTGTTTAGCTGTAATTCTCCTCTTACTCATTTACTGTACCCACACATATTATATACCGTTTTTCTCGCCATTAAGTGGACTTTCTAAATATACCATTATTTTCATCATATCTTATAACTATAAAAAAAATTATATAATATGAGGAAAAAATGGAAAAAAAACACACTTTTTCTAACTTTGACCCCCAAAATCTGTTACACATCTACAACCACCAAAAAACACCTATGCTAAATAGATTCTAAATTTTGTCCTGAGTTAAGAAATACCCAATGTTTACATGTGCTTTGCTTTTTTTGCAAGTTATAGGGCCATAAATACAAGTAGCACTTTGCTATTTCCAAACCCCTTTTTTTCAAAATTAGCGCTAGTTACATTGGAACACTGATATCTTTCAGGAATCCCTGAATATCCCTTGACATGTATATATTTTTTTTTAGAAGACACCCCAAAGTATTGATCTAGGCCCATTTTGGTATATTTCATGCCACCATTTCACAGCCAAATGCAATCAAATAAAAAAAATAGTTCACTTTTTCACAATTTTGTTCACAAACTTTAGGTTTCTCACTGAAATTATTTACAAACAACTTGTGCAATTATGGCATAAATGGTTGTAAATTATTCTCTGGGATCCCCTTTGTTCAGAAATAGCAGACATGTATGGCTTTTGTTGTTGCTTTTTGGTAATTAGAAGGGCGCTAAATGCCACTGCGCACCACACGTGTATTATGCCCAGCAGTGAAGGGGTTAATTAGGGAGCTTGTAGGGTTAATTTTAGCTTTAGTGTAGTAGACATCCCAAAATCGTTCACTTTTTCACAATTTTTTTCACAAACTTTAGGTTTCTCACTGAAATTATTTACAAACAGCTTGTGCAATTATGTCACAAATGGTTGTAAAATGCTTCTCTGGGATCCCCTTTGTTCAGAAATAACAGACATATATGTCTTTGGCATTGCTTTTTGGTAATTAGAAGGCAGCTAAATGCCGCTGCGCATCACACGTGTATTATGTCTAGCAGTGAAGGGGTTAATTAGGTAGCTTGTAGGGAGCTTGCAGGGTTAATTTTAGCTTTAGTGTAGAGATCAGCCTCCCATCTGACACATCACACCCCATGATCCCTCCCAAACAGCTCCCTTCCCTCCCCCACCCCACAATTGTCCCCGCCATCTTAAGTACTGGCAGAAAGTCTGCCAGTACAAAAATAAAGGGAATCTTTGTTAAAAAAAAATTGTATAGCATATTTACATATGCTGCTGTGTAGGATCCCCCTTAGCCCCCAACCTCTCTGATCCCCCCCCCCCCCAAACACCTCTCTAACCGTCCCCCTCTGACTTTTTGGGGGCCATCTAATAAAAATAAAAAAGCTAAATCAGGGGGTGTTGGGTTGGTATGTGGAAGGGAAGCTACACTACAGAAAAAAAAACTGCAGAAAAAAATGTTTTTTTTGGGGGGGGGTTTTCGCAAACTGGGTACTGGCAGATAGCTGCCAGTACCCAGTTTGCAGAAAAAAATGGGGGTTTTCTTTGTTTTTTTTCGCAGTTTTTTTTCTGTAGTGTAGCTTCCCTTCCACATACCAACCCAACACCCCCTGATTTAGCTTTTTTATTTTTATTTTTTATTAGATGGTATAAACCTGTTTACTAAATCCTATGGTGCATATTTTCTGTAGTGCAGCGTTCCCAACCCGCTCCATCCCCATGCACGCGCATGCCCCCTCCCCTATCGTGCGCGCGCCCCCTCCCCCTATCGTGCCCGTGCGCGCCCACGGTCATCCCCGCCCACAATCCCGCCCCCCTGCACATCTCCAGGGGCCATCGATGGCCACCACCCGCCTCCCGGTCCTGCTCCCACCCACCAACGAAGGAAGCGCCCGATCTCCGGTGCAGAGAGGGCCACAGAGTGGCTCTCTCTGCATCAGATGGCCATACATGGTTATTGCAGGATGCCTCCATATTGAGGCATCACTGCAATAACCGGAAAGCAGTTGGAAGCGAGCAGGATCGCTTCCAGCTGCTTTTCACACCGAGGACGTGCAGGGTACGTCCTCAGGCTTTAACTGCCTTTTTTTTTTTTTTGAGGACGTACCCTGCACGTCCTCGGTCATTAAGGGGTTAAACCCCCACTTCCTATATGCTCCTTGCCTTTTTCTATGCTCAGAAGGCTATGCCGTTTGCATTTTTTTCCCATTCCTGAAACTGCCATATATATGGAAATTGATCATTTTGTAAGATGTCTCAATCTGATCCTGTCTCAGAAACCACTGTTGGATTCCTGCTGCTTGATAACAATTCTACAAAAGAAAAGTGTATCTGTTGTAAGTTAGCAGAGATTATATCTCCAGCTGTGGTATGTAATAGTTGTCATGATAAGCTTTTACATGCAGAGAATGTATCCATCAGTACTAGTACAATGCCTGTTGTTCCTTCAACATCTAATGTACACGATATCCCTGTGAATATAAAAGATTTTATTGCTGATGCAATTCAGAAAGCTTTGTCTGCTATTCCATCTTCTAATAAACGTAATAGGTCTTTAAAACTTCTCATAGAGTTTATGAAATTTCAAATGACCGACACCATATTGAATTATCCTCCTCTGATGAGGATCTATCTGATTCAGAAGATCCTACCTCAGATATTGACACTGACAAATCTTCTTATCTCTTTAAGATGGAGTATATTCGTTCCTTTTAAAAAAATAGGAGTTGGTTACTTTGGATATTGAGGAAACTAGTCCTCTTGATACTAAAACTAGTAAACGTTTAAATTCTGTTTATAAACCTCCTGTGGTTACTTCAGAGGTTTTTCCATTTCCTGATGCTATTCTTGATATGATTTCAAAGGAATGGAATAGGCCTGGTACTTCTTTTATTCCTTCTTCTAGGTTCAAAAAGTTGATGGGGCTATTTCTACTCTTGCAAAACATACTACTATCCCTATGGAAGATAGTACTTCCTTTAAGGACCCTTTAGATAGAAAACTTGAATCTAAGGAAAGCTTATTTATATTCTGGATATCTTCTCAGGCCTGCCATTTCTATGGCTGATGTTGCAGCTGCATCAACTTTTTGGTTGGAAAGTTTAGCGCAACAGGAAACAGACCCTGATTTGTCTAGCATTGTTCGCTTGCTTCAACATGCTAATCATTTTATCTGTGATGCCATTTTTAATATGATCAAAATTGATGTTAGATCTATGTCTTTAGCTATTTTAGCTAGAAGAGCTTTGTGGCTCAAATATTGGAATGCTGACATGGTATATTATTTATATATATATATATATTCTAGATTACTATCTATTTCTTTCCAAGGTAACAATTTGTTTGGTTCTCAGTTGGATTCGATTATTTCAACTGTCACTGGGGGAAGGGAGTTTTTTTACCTCAGGATAAGAGATTGAAGGGTAAATCTAAAGCTTCTAATTGTTTTCGTTCTTTTCAACAGAATAAGCAACAGAAAGACAATCCTTCCCCCAAAGAATCTGGTTCCAATTGGAAACCTTCAAGTTGGAATAAATCCAAGCCGTTTAAGAAACCAAAGCCAGCCCCAAGTCTGCATGAAGGTGCGGCCCTCATTCCAGCTCAGCTGGAGGGGGGCAGATTAAACTTTTTCCAAAACATTTGGGCAGATTCTGTCCAAAATCATTGAATTTAGAGTATTGTCTCTCAAGGGTATCGAATAGGATTCAGAGCCCTCCTGTGAGAAGATTTTTTTTTTCTCACGCGTCCCAGTAAATCCAGTGAAGGCTCAGGCTTTTCTGAAGTGTGTTTCAGATCAAGAATTTTCAGGGGTAATCATACCAGTTCCGTTCCAGGAACAGGGTCTGGGGTTTTATTCAAATCTGTTCATTGTCCCAAAGAAAGAAAATTCATTCAGGCCAGTTCTGGATCTAAACATTTGGAATCGTTTTGTAAGAGTGCCAACTTTCAAAATAGTGACTATAAGGACTATTCTGCCTTTTGTTCAGCAAGGTCATTATATGTCCACGATAGACTTACAGGATGCATATCTTCATATTCCGATTCATCCAGACCACTATCGTTTTCTGAGATTCTCTTTTCTAGACTAGCATTACCAATTTGTCGCTCTTCCAATTGGCCTAGCGACAGCTCCAAGGATTTTTTCAAAGGTTCATGGTGCCTGTAATCAGAGAATAGAGTATTGCAGTGTTTCCTTATTTGGACGATATCTTGGTACTAGCTCAGTCTTTACATTCTGCCGAATCTCACACAAATCAACTAGTGTTGTTTCTTCAAAGACATGGTTGGAGGATCACTTTACCAAAGAGTTAATTGATTCCTCAGACAAGGGTCACCTTTTTAGGTTTCCAGATAGATTCAGTGTCCATGACTCTGTCTCTAACAGACAAGAGACATTTGAAATTGGTTTCAGATTGTCGGAACCTTCAGTAGCTTTGTGCATGGAAGTTTTAGGTCTCATGACTGCAGCATCGGACGCAATCCCCTTTGCTCGTTTTCCCATGAGACCTCTCCAGCTTTGAATGCTGAATCAATGGTGCAGGGATGCAGCGATTATACAAAGATATCACAATTAATATCCTTAAATCCCAATGTTTGACTCTCTCTGACTTGGTGGTTAGATCACCATCGTATAGTTCAAGGGGCATATTGGCAAGAGACCATGAGACCCACCCTTTTTATGGTGGTTATGATTTTTTGTATAAAGCACAATTATTTCCAGTTCCTTTTTTTGATGTTTTTACTCCTTTTTCTATCACCCCACTACTTGGCTATTCGTTAAACTGAATTGTGAGTGTGGTGAGGGGTGTATTTATAGGCATTTTGAGGTTTGGGAAACTTTGCCCTTCCTGGTAGGATTGTATATCCTATACGTCACTAGCTCATGGACTCTTGCCAATATGAAAGAGATGAATTTATCAGGTAAGTTCTTAAATAAATTATGTTTTCTAATTTACTCCTATTAATTTTTCTTCATTCTCTTTCTATCTTTATTTGAAAAAAAGGCATCTAAGGTAAGGAGTCAGACATTTTTGGCTCAGTACTTTGGACAGCAGTTGTTTAATGGTGAGTGCATTTAGCCACCAATCAGCAAGAACAACACAGGTTGTAAACCACAAATGGGCCAGCTTCTAAACTTACATTCTTGCTTTTCAAATAAAGATAGCAAGAGAATAAAGAAAATAGAAGTAAATGAGAAAGTTGCTTAAAATTGCATGCTCTATCTAAATCATTAAATAAAAAATTTGGGTTCAGTGTCCCTTTAAATAAATTATTTTGGTTTTATGACCCTTTAAAGGGCATAAAAGGGCAAAATAAGAAAATGTTCTGTGTTAAAGTATTGTATTATTGCACTATTGCTTACTAAATCATTAGTTTAATATTAAAATTTTATATTTTTGAAGCTTTTCCTCATAAATAGTGTAGGTTTAAAAACTTTTTGAAGCCTTTTCCAGAATTTAGAGCAATCAACTATTTTTTTGCGTTCATTTCTGCAAAAGGAACTGCTTATTTATGGTTTCTTAAATGAATGCCATGAATAACAAAAACATGGTATTTTTTATTTAAAAGGGACACAAGTCAAAATGAAAAAAACTTTCACGATTCAGATAGAGCAGCAATTTTAAATAACTTTCTAAAAAATACCCAAAAGAGTATAAATAGGGGCGCTATCAGCCTGAGGAAACAGTACTGGTTACCGAGAAACGCGTTGCTGTGTTTTTAATGTGTTAATAAAACACTTTTTATATATACAACTTGCTACTTTGTCTCTTTTGGACTTGCCTGCCCATTTAACCCTCTAATCACTGGAGGTGAAACAGTGAAATTGATCCCCAAGTATCACGCTAACATAGTGATTGAAAATTGGTTCCTGGGAGTCTGAGCTTGAGAGGAGAGTTATACCGGACAACTCTGAGGTTCCGGTCTGCCCAGCTTGCACTACATATTGGTACTTCACAAAACGTGAGTGTATCAGAGTTTCAACTAATATTCTAGCGCCTTCTCTGTCTTCTTAAAGACTTTTAAACAACTTTCCAAATTACTTCCATTAATAAAATGTTCACAATCTTTTTATATTTACACTTTTTGAGTCACCAGCTCCTACTGAGCATGTGCAAGAATTCACAGCATATACGTATATGCATTTGTGATTGGCTGATGGCTGTCATAGGATACAGTGGGAATGGAAATAGACATAAATTGAAACTTGCCAGAAAAAAAAAATAAAAAAAAAAAAAATCTACCACTCATTTGAAATTCAGACTAAGTGCTATTGCATTGTCTTTTTATCATCTATGTGTTAATAATGCAAATCTACTGTATTTAAAAAAAGAAAAAATAACATATATCTGTGCAGCCACCAATCAACAGCTATTTCCCAGATATGCTTTTCAACAAAGAATATCAAGAGAAATTGTAAAATGTTATAATACAAGTACATTGAAAAAAGTCTTGAAAAATTGCATTGTCTGTCTGAGCCATGAAAGTTTTGTTTTGTTTTTTACTTTCCTGTCCCTTAAAGGGACAGTCTACACCAGAATTGTTATTGTTTTAAAAGATAGATAATCCCTTTATTATCTATTTCCCAGTTTTGCATAACTAACACAGTTATAATAATAAACTTTTAACCTCTGTGATTATCTTGTATCTAAGCCTCTGCAAACTGCCCCTTTATTTCAGTTCTTTTGACAGACTTGCAGTCTAGCCAATCAGTGCCTGCTCCCAGATAACTTCACATGCACGAGCACAGTGTTATCTATATGAAATACGTGAACTAACACCCTCTAGTGGTGAAAAACTGTTAAAATGCAATCTGAAAAGAGGTGGCCTTCAAGGTCTAAGAAATCAGCATATGAACCTCCTAGGTTAAGCTTTCAACTAAGAATACCAAGACAACAAAGCAAAATTGGTGATAAAAGTAAATTGGAAAATCGTTTAAAATTACATGCTCTATCTGAATCATGAAAGCTTATTTTGGCCTAGACTGTCCCTTTAAACTATCAGTTTTACATTTATAGACTTCCTTTCATCTTTTATTTAAATTGAAACAAAGCAGCAATATCTTTAAAAAGCTTTTACTTTGAAAAGAAAACATTTTTCATTGCTGCCCTTTCATATGCAGGACAGAATTTCTGATATGCATTGTCCTTTTAATAATATATATGTTAGAGCAGGGTTCGACAAACCCAGGAGCCTGGGAGCCACTGGCTCCTAGAATTTTACCCCTGGCTCCTAAATTTTTGGGTTATTATCCATATATCTATATACAAATCCAACTGTCCGACTCCTAAAAATATGCCTGGCTCCTAAATATTCTTACTGGCTCCTAATTTTTGAACATATTCGTCAACCACTGTTAGAGGTAAAGTAAGAAATCAAGGTAATGCTAGGATTACCCTGGTAAAAAGGACATTACTGAAGCGGCTGTGGGTAATTCCCCCATCTACACTTTGTTTTGCCTCCACCTGGAGGGTTCAAGGCCGGCGCCCTAACGATCCTCTGGCATCCTCCCCAAGTGAAGCTTGGGGAATGAGGTTTACAGGGGGTGCTTTGCCCCCTTAAACCCCCCCAGGCGGAGGCAAAAGCAATAGTGAAAATGGGGGAATTACAGTGCATGCTATATATGTTTGATGCAGTGATTCCGCACTCTGAAGGGATTTATGTTCATACATCAGGCTTTACCCACAGCCGCTTGGGTAATGTCAGTTTTACACATACATATACAGGTGGCCCTCGTTCTACAATGGTTCAATTTACACCGTTTCAAAATAACAACCTTTTTTTCCAGTCATGTGACTGCTATTGAAAAGCATTGAGAAGCAGTGCATTTATTAAAATAGCCTATAGGTGGAGCTGTCCGCTTGTGTTGCAGCAAAGCCAAGCAAGCGGAAATTAATCCGTTTAACCAGACCTGAGCTATCCAGCAGATTTCAAAGGAACAAGATCTTCCCGTCTATAAATCGGTCTAGATTGGAATGCATATAAAGAACGGTTTGCAGAAAAATGCAAGTGAAGTCTGTGTTGTGTGATTATTTTATTAGGTTTATAATGCTGTTTAGCAAATGTTTTTGTTCATTTAACTTCGTTTAATTATATATTATCTGTTGTGTGATTATTTTATTAGGTTTATTATGCTATTTAGCATTTAAAGTCTTCATTTCAAAGTTTTAAAAATAAGGTATTAGGTGTTACTTATGACAATTTTGAGAGGGGCCTGCAACCTATCTCCCTCACTTCCCATTGACTTACATTATAAACTGGGTTTCAATCTACAATGGTTTCGATTTACAACCATTCCTTCTGGAACCTAACCCCGGCGTAAACTGAGGGCTACATGTATGTATGTATGTATGTATGTATGTATGTATGTATGTATGTATGTGTATATATATATATATATATATATATATATATACACACAGTATAGATACACACACATACATAGTGTGTGTCCCTTTAAAGATCAGCCTGGGAGCTGCTCACTATGCAAACCTAAATCAGAATTTGTGGTAAGAAAAATAAATTAATGGCAAGAATAACTAGGAGGCTTCAAAGTCTTGCTACTCTTTGATGTTTACAGAGATCACATATTACAGATTCAGACACCCAAAGTCACTCAGCTATTTTTAATGTTTAAGTATGACTGCTATAGTTATTCATTCTTCCCTGTACTTCATACCTAAAAATGCAATACATAGTAATATCACCAAAGCTTCAGACAAAATTAATAAGCACATTTTAAAAAATAAAATAGAAATAAAAAAAAATGTTGTATCTTGTGTTCCATTGTGTAATTATGGTATCCTAAGAGTAGAAAATATCACATTAATATCTCTATCCAATAAAAGGAAGATATTTTACCTTAGAATGTTCTCAGTAGCCACATCCCACTGAGAAATGACTTCAAACATCCAATCAGGAAGTTTGTATGAATTATGAAAAGCTTGCAAAGTATAAGTGTCTATATACTGTAAAACAGGGACAGACAACTGTATTTCCAAAGGATTCATACAATCAATCAATCTCAATCGAGATAGACAGAGAGACACAAAACCTATCCAAACTGCTTGGAACCAGAAATCGTTTGGATTTTATAATAGTTAGATTTTAACATATTTGTATATATGCATCTGTAAAATTGGACATTTTAGAAAGGGGATTGGTTAACAATAATATTTTATGTCCTTACACAATATTTACATGTCAAAATACAGCTTATACATTATGCAACCTAAAGGAAGTTTTACATCATTGTAGATACTTTTGTATACATAGTACCATCAGAAAGATAGTAAAGTACTGTAATCAGAAAGGTAATATTTCTTGTTTTAAATAAAGACTAGCATTTGTAATTCCCTATAGAAAGGTGTATGTGAAAGTACATTTTTTGTATAAATCAAAAATAAACCAGTATCATTAAGATTAAAGGGACAGTTTACTAAACAATTTTTAATCTGTTCCCAAAGATCCACTTTACCTGCTAGAGTGTATTAAATTGTTTACAAGTATTTCCATTAACCTTATATTGGCATCTGAAATAGTTTATTTAGCCTGTGGTATTTCCACCCATCCTGAAAGTTTTTGGCCTCAAGGCCAAGCTGTGTTAACACAGCCAGCAGAAGAAATGACACTCCCAGTGGCTTATAGAAGAGATAAGGTAATAAAATGATAATTTTCCATTGTTCTCTCCAAGTATTGGTGATTGGTTTATGGACAAATAAAAAGATAAAGAAGCAGGTATATGTACACAATGTGATAAAGTAATGACATCTAATTATACCTCCAAACTCAACCCATTTTATTAGGTTGTGGCTTCAACACACAAAATTAGCTAATTCATATACACAAATAAGCCTTAAAAAAGCAAATCTCATATTTCTTTCATGTAATTAGCAAGAGTCCATGAGCTGGTGACGTATGGGATATACATTCCTACCAGGAGGGGCAAAGTTTCCCAAACCTCAAAATGCCTATAAATACACCCCTCACCACACCCACAATTCAGTTTTTACAAACTTTGCCTCCGATGGAGGTGGTGAAGTAAGTTTGTGCTAGATTCTACGTTGATATGCGCTCCGCAGCAAGTTGGAGCCCGGTTTTCCTCTCAGCGTGCAGTGAATGTCAGAGGGATGTGAGGAGAGTATTGCCTATTTGAATGCAGTGATCTCCTTCTACGGGGTCTATTTCATAGGTTCTCTGTTATCGGTCGTAGAGATTCATCTCTTACCTCCCTTTTCAGATCGACGATATACTCTTATATATACCATTACCTCTGCTGATTCTCGTTTCAGTACTGGTTTGGCTTTCTACAAACATGTAGATGAGTGTCCTGGGGTAAGTAAATCTTATTTTCTGTGACACTCTAAGCTATGGTTGGGCACTTTTTTAATAAAGTTCTAAATATATGTATTCAAACATTTATTTGCCTTGACTCAGAATGTTCAATTTTCCTTATTTTTCAGACAGTCAGTTTCATATTTGGGATTATGCATTTAAATTATTCATTTTTTCTTACCTTCAAAAATTTGACTCTTTTTTCCCTGTGGGCTGTTAGGCTCACGGGGGCTGAAAATGCTTCATTTTATTGCGTCATTCTTGGCGCGGACTTTTTTGGCGCAAAAATTCTTTTCCGTTTCCGGCGTCATACGTGTCGCCGGAAGTTGCGTCATTTTTTGACGTTATTTTGCGCCAAAAATGTCGGTGTTCCGGATGTGGCGTCATTTTTGGCGCCAAAAGCATTTAGGCGCCAAATAATGTGGACGTCTTATTTGGCGCTAAAAAATATGGGCGTCGCTTTTGTCTCCACATTATTTAAGTCTCATTTTTTATTGCTTCTGGTTGCTAGAAGCTTGTTCTTTGGCATTTTTTCCCATTCCTGAAACTGTCATTTAAGGAATTTGATCAATTTTGCTTTATATGTTGTTTTTTCTCTTACATATTGCAAGATGTCTCACGTTGCATCTGAGTCAGAAGATACTACAGGAAAATCGCTGTCTAGTGCTGGATCTACCAAAGCTAAGTGTATCTGCTGTAAACTTTTGGTAGCTATTCCTCCGGCTGTTGTTTGTATTAATTGTCATGACAAACTTGTTAATGCAGATAATATTACCTTTAGTAAAGTACCATTGTCTGTTGCAGTTCCTTCAACATCTAAGGTGCAGAATGTTCCTGATAACATAAGAGATTTTGTTTCTGAATCCATCAAGAAGGCTATGTCTGTTATTTCTCCTTCTAGTAAACGTAAAAAATCTTTTAAAACTTCTCTCCCTACAGATGAATTTTTAAATGAACATCATCATTCTGATTCTGATGACTCTTCTGGTTCAGAGGATTCTGTTTCAGAGATTGATGCTGATAAATCTTCATATTTATTTAAAATGGAATTTATTCGTTCTTTACTTAAAGAACTATTAATTGCTTTAGAAATAGAGGATTCTGGTCCTCTTGATACTAATTCGAAACGTTTAGATAAGGTATTTAAATCTCCTGTGGTTATTCCAGAAGTTTTTCCTGTTCCTAATGCTATTTCTGCAGTAATTTCCAAAGAATGGGATAAATTGGGTAATTCATTTACTCCTTCTAAACGTTTTAAGCAATTATATCCTGTACCGTCTGACAGGTTAGAATTTTGGGACAAAATCCCTAAAGTTGATGGGGCTATTTCTACCCTTGCTAAACGTACTACCATTCCTACGTCAGATGGTACTTCGTTTAAAGATCCTTTAGATAGGAAAATTGAATCCTTTCTAAGAAAAGCTTATCTGTGTTCAGGTAATCTTCTTAGACCTGCTATATCATTGGCTGATGTTGCTGCAGCTTCAACTTTTTGGTTGGAAACTTTAGCGCAACAAGTAACAAATCATGATTCTCATGATATTATTCTTCTTCTTCAGCACGCTAATAATTTTATCTGTGATGCCATTTTTGATATTATCAGAGTTGATGTCAGGTTTCTGTCTCTAGCTATTTTAGCTAGAAGAGCTTTATGGCTTAAGACTTGGAATGCTGATATGGCTTCTAAATCAACTCTACTTTCCATTTCTTTCCAGGGTAACAAATTATTTGGTTCTCAGTTGGATTCTATTATCTCAACTGTTACTGGTGGGAAAGGAACTTTTTTACCACAGGATAAAAAATCTAAAGGTAAAAACAGGGCTAATAATCGTTTTCGTTCCTTTCGTTTCAACAAAGAACAAAAGCCTGATCCTTCATCCTCAGGAGCAGTTTCAGTTTGGAAACCATCTCCAGTCTGGAATAAATCCAAGCCTGCTAGAAAGGCAAAGCCTGCTTCTAAGTCCACATGAAGGTGCGGCCCTCATTCCAGCTCAGCTGGTAGGGGGCAGGTTACGTTTTTTCAAAGAAATTTGGATCAATTCTGTTCACAATCTTTGGATTCAGAACATTGTTTCAGAAGGGTACAGAATTGGTTTCAAGATGAGACCTCCTGCAAAGAGATTTTTTCTTTCCCATGTCCCAGTAAATCCAGTGAAAGCTCAAGCATTTCTGAATTGTGTTTCAGATCTAGAGTTGGCTGGAGTAATTATGCCAGTTCCAGAACAGGGGATGGGGTTTTATTCAAATCTCTTCATTGTACCAAAGAAGGAGAATTCCTTCAGACCAGTTCTGGATCTAAAAATATTGAATCGTTATGTAAGGATACCAACGTTCAAGATGGTAACTGTAAGGACTATCTTGCCTTTTGTTCAGCAAGGGAATTATATGTCCACAATAGATTTACAGGATGCATATCTGCATATTCCGATTCATCCAGATCATTATCAGTTCCTGAGATTCTCTTTTCTGGACAAGCATTACCAGTTTGTGGCTCTACCGTTTGGCCTAGCTACAGCTCCAATAATTTTTTCAAAGGTTCTCGGTGCCCTTCTGTCTGTAATCAGATAACAGGGTATTGTGGTATTTCCTTATTTGGACGATATCTTGGTACTTGCTCAGTCTTTACATTTAGCAGAATTTCATACGAATCGACTTGTGTTGTTTCTTCAAGATCATGGTTGGAGGATCAATTTACCAAAAAGTTCTTTGATTCCTCAGACAAGGGTAACCTTTCTGGGTTTCCAGATAGATTCAGTGTCCATGACTCTGTCTTTAACAGACAAGAGACGTCTAAAATTGATTGCAGCTTGTCGAAACCTTCAGTCACAATCATTCCCTTCGGTAGCCTTATGCATGGAAATTCTAGGTCTTATGACTGCTGCATCGGACGCGATCCCCTTTGCTCGTTTTCACATGCGACCTCTTCAGCTCTGTATGCTGAATCAATGGTGCAAGGATTACACAAAGATATCTCAATTAATATCTTTAAACCAATTGTACGACACTCTCTAACGTGGTGGACAGATCACCATCGTTTAATTCAGGGGGCTTCTTTTGTGCTTCCGACCTGGACTGTAATTTCAACAGATGCAAGTCTCACAGGTTGGGGAGCTGTGTGGGGATCTCTGACGGCACAAGGAGTTTGGGAATCTCAGGAGGTGAGATTACCGATCAATATTTTGGAACTCCGTGCAATTTTCAGAGCTCTTCAGTTTTGGCCTCTTCTGAAGAGAGAATCGTTCATTTGTTTTCAGACAGACAATGTCACAACTGTGGCATACATCAATCATCAAGGAGGGACTCACAGTCCTCTGGCTATGAAAGAAGTATCTCGAATTTTGGTTTGGGCGGAATCCAGCTCCTGTCTAATCTCTGCGGTTCATATCCCAGGTATAGACAATTGGGAAGCGGATTATCTCAGTCGCCAAACGTTGCATCCGGGCGAATGGTCTCTTCAACCAGAGGTATTTCTTCAGATTGTTCAAATGTGGGAACTTCCAGAAATAGATTTGATGGCGTCTCATCTAAACAAGAAACTTCCCAGGTATCTGTCCAGATCCCGGGATCCTCAGGCGGAGGCAGTGGATGCATTATCACTTCCTTGGAAGTATCTTCCTGCCTATATCTTTCCGCCTCTAGTTCTTCTTCCAAGAGTAATCTCCAAGATTCTGAAGGAATGCTCATTTGTTCTGCTGGTAGCTCCGGCATGGCCTCACAGGTTTTGGTATGCAGATCTTGTCCGGATGGCCTCTTGCCAACCGTGGACTCTTCCGTTAAGACCAGACCTTCTGTCTCAAGGTCCTTTTTTCCATCAGGATCTAAAATCATTAAATTTAAAGGTATGGAGATTGAACGCTTGATTCTTGGTCAAAGAGGTTTCTCTGACTCTGTGATTAATACTATGTTACAGGCTCGTAAATCTGTATCTAGAGAGATATATTATAGAGTCTGGAAGACTTATATTTCTTTGGGTCTTTCTCATCATTTTTCTTGGCATTCTTTTAGAATACCGAGAATATTACAGTTTCTTCAGGATGGTTTAGATAAGGGTTTGTCCGCAAGTTCCTTGAAAGGACAAATCTCTGCTCTTTCTGTTCTTTTTCACAGAAAGATTGCTATTCTTCCTGATATTCATTGTTTTGTACAAGCTTTGGTTCGTATAAAGCCTGTCATTAAGTCAATTTCTCCTCCTTGGAGTTTGAATTTGGTTCTGGGGGCTCTTCAAGCTCCTCCATTTGAACCTATGCATTCATTGGACATTAAATTACTTTCTTGGAAAGTTTTGTTCCTTTTGGCCATCTCTTCTGCCAGAAGAGTTTCTGAATTATCTGCTCTTTCTTGTGAGTCTCCTTTTCTGATTTTTCATCAGGATAAGGCGGTGTTGCGAACTTCTTTCGAATTTTTACCTAAAGTTGTGAATTCCAACAACATTAGTAGAGAAATTGTGGTTCCTTCATTATGTCCTAATCCTAAGAATTCTAAGGAGAAATCGTTGCATTCTTTGGATGTTGTTAGAGCTTTGAAATATTATGTTGAAGCTACTAAATCTTTCCGAAAGACTTCTAGTCTATTTGTTATCTTTTCCGGTTCTAGAAAAGGCCAGAAAGCTTCTGCCATTTCTTTGGCATCTTGGTTGAAATCTTTAATTCATCTTGCCTATATTGAGTCGGGGTAAAACTCCGCCTCAGAGGATTACAGCTCATTTCTACTAGGTCAGTTTCTACTTCCTGGGCGTTTAGGAATGAAGCTTCGGTTGATCAGATTTGCAAAGCAGCAACTTGGTCCTCTTTGCATACTTTTACTAAATTCTACCATTTTGATGTATTTTCTTCTTCTGAAGCAGTTTTTGGTAGAAAAGTACTTCAGGCAGCGGTTTCAGTTTGAATCTTCTGCTTATGTTTTTCATTAAACTTTATTTTGGGTGTGGATTATTTTCAGCAGGAATTGGCTGTCTTTATTTTATCCCTCCCTCTCTAGTGACTCTTGTGTGGAAAGATCCACATCTTGGGTAATCATTATCCCATACGTCACTAGCTCATGCTAATTACATGAAAGAAAACATAATTTATGTAAGAACTTACCTGATAAATTCATTTCTTTCATATTAGCAAGAGTCCATGAGGCCCGCCCTTTTTTTGTGGTGGTTATGATTTTGTATAAAGCACAATTATTCCAATTCCTTATTTTATATGCTTTCGCACTTTTTTATCACCCCACTTCTTGGCTATTCGTTAAACTGAATTGTGGGTGTGGTGAGGGGTGTATTTATAGGCATTTTGAGGTTTGGGAAACTTTGCCCCTCCTGGTAGGAATGTATATCCCATACGTCACTAGCTCATGGACTCTTGCTAATATGAAAGAAATGAATTTATCAGGTAAGTTCTTACATAAATTATGTTTTTATACTCTACGGCTGGTAAAAAAAAGGTAATTGGAAACCCATTAAGGAAAAAATTTAATAGTGTACTGTCCCTTTAATGTAATCCAGTGTTATAAATACCTTACAATATTAATTTGCTATCCTTTACCAATGAGAATATGTTTTTTTTCAGCAAATCATAGTGAGTGGCATATGCAGGCAGAGAAGATTGTGGGTTGTTTTTTGGTGTATATATATATATATATATATATATATATATATATATATATATATATATATATATATATATATATATATATATATATATATAAACTGTCAAGTCCAAAATAAACTTAATCATAATTCAAATGGGGCATGCCATTTTAAACAACTTTCCAATTGACTTTAATCACCAATTTCACTTTGTTCTTTTAGTATTCTTAGTTGAAAGCTAAACCTAGGAGGTTCATATGCTAATTTCTTAGACATTGAAGGCAGCCTCTTATGTGAATGCAATTTGACAGTTTTTCACCACTAGAGGGCGTTAGTTCATGTATGCTATATAGATAACATTGTGCTCACGCCCATGGAGTTACTTATGAGAGGGCACTAACTGGCTAAAATTCAAGTCTTTCAAAAGAACTAAAATAAGGGTGCAGTCTGAAGAGGCTTAGATACAAGGTAATCACAGAGGTAAAAAGTATATTAATATAACTGTGTTGGTTATGCAAAACAGGGGAATTGTAATATAGGGATTAACTATCTTTTTAAAAAAACAGAATTTATGCTTCCCTGATAAATTACTTTCTCTTGCTGTGTATCCAGTCCATGGATTCATCCTTTACTTGTGGGATATTCTCATTCCCTACAGGAAGTAGCAAAGAGAGCACACAGCAAAGCTGTCCATATAGCTCCCCCTCTAGCTCCACCCCCCAGTCATTCGACCAAAGGTTAGGAAGAAAAAGGAGAAACCATAGGGTGCAGTGGTGACTGTAGTTAATTTACCCGACTTAAATGCCAGGGCGGGCCGTGGACTGGATACACCGCAAGAGAAAGTAATTTATCAGGTAAGCATAAATTCTGTTTTCTCTTGCAAGGTGTATCCAGTCCATGGATTCATCCTTTACTTGTGGGATACCAATAACAAAGCTTTAGGACACGGATGAAGGGAGGGAACAAGACAGGTACCTTAAACGGAAGGCACCACTGCTTGCAAAACCTTTCTCCCAAAAATAGCCTCCGAAGAAGAAAAAGTATTGAATTTGTAAAATTTTGAAAAAGTATACAGTGAAGACCAAGTCGCTGCCTTACAAATCTGTTCAACAGAAGCCTCATTTTTGAAAGCCCATGTGGAAGCCACTGCTCTGGTAGAATGAGCAGTAATTCTTTCAGGAGGCTGCTGGCCAGTAGTCTCATAGGCCAAACGGATGATGCTTTTCAGCCAAAAGGAAAGAGAGGTAGCAGTCGCTTTCTGACCTCTCCTCTTACCAGAATAGATAACAAACAAGGAAGATGTTTGTCTGAAATCCTTAGTTGCTTGTAAATAGAAGCACGAACTACATCAAGATTGTGTAATAGACGTTCCTTCTTCGAAGATGGATTAGGACACAGAGAAGGAACAACTATTTCCTGGTTAATATTCTTGTTAGAAACAACTTTAGGAAGAAAACCAGGCTTGGTACGCAAAACTACCTTATCTGCGTTGAACACCAGGTAAGGTGAATCACACAGTAAGGCAGATATAATTCTGAAACTCTTCGAGCAGAAGAGATAGATATAAAAAACAAAACTTTCCAAGATAACAACTTAATTTCTATGGAATGTAAAGGTTCAAACGGAACCCCTTGAAACATCTGGTACCTCTGCCAGACGCTTGTATAACAGGATAGACAAAGCAGATATTTGTCCTTTTAAGGAACTAGCTGACAATCCTTTCTCCAGTCCTTCTTGGAGAAAGGACAATATCCTAGGAATCCTAATCTTACTCCATGAGTAACCCTTGGATTCACACCAACAAAGATATTTCCGCCATATCTTATGGTAGATTTTCCTGGTGACAGGCTTTCTAGCCTGAATCAGAGTATCTATAACTGACTCAGAGAACCCACGCTTTGATAGAATTAAGCGTTCAATCTCCAAGCAGTCAGACGTAGAGAAACTAAATTTGGATACTTGAACGGACCCTGTATTAGAAGATCCTGCCTCATTGGCAGTGTCCATGGTGGGACAGATGACATGTCCACTAGGTCTGCATACCAAGTCCTGCATGGCCACGCAGGCGCTATCAGAATCACCGAAGCCTTCTCCTGCTTGATTCTGGCAACCAGACGCGGGAGGAGAGGAAACAGTGGAAAAACATAAGCCAGATTGAAGGACCAAGGCGCTGCTAGAGCATCTATCAATACCGCCTTGGGATCCCGGGACCTGGACCCGTAGAGAGGAAGTTTGGTGTTCTGACGGGACGCCATCAGATCCAACACTGGGGTGCCCCATAGCTGAGTCAGCTGGGCAAATACCTCCGGGTGGATGTGAATTGCTGAGAGATGGCAGGAGTAATCCTCCGCCCACTTGATTATTTTGGTTACTTCAGTCATCGCTAGGGAACTCTTTGTTCCCCCCTGATGATTGACGTAAGCTACAGTCGTGATGTTGTCCGACTGAAATCTGATGAATTTGGCCGCCGCTAATTGAGGCCATGCCTGAAGAGCGTTGAATATCGCCCTCAGTTCCAGAATGTTTATCGGGAGAAGAGTTTCTTCCCGAGACCATAAGCCCTGAGCTTTCAGGGAGTCCCAGACCGCACCCCAGCCTAACAGACTGGCGTCGGTCGTTATGATGATCCACTCTGGCCTGCGGAAACATATTCCTTGAGACAGGTGATCCTGAGACAACCACCAGAGAAGAGAATCTCTGGTCTCCTGGTCCAACTGAATTTGAGGAGACAAATCTGCATAATCCCCATTCCACTGTTTGAGCATGCATAGTTGCAGTGGTCTGAGGTGTATCCGAGCAAAAGGGACTATGTCCATTGCCGCAACCATTAGTCCGATTGTCTCCATGCACTGAGCCACAGATGGCCGAGGAATGGAATAAACAGCTCGGCAAGTAGTTAAGAGTTTTAGCTTTTTGACCTCCGTCAGAAATATTTTCATTTCTACAGAGTCTATCAGGGTTCCTAGGAATGGAAATCTTGTGAGGGGGGAGAGAGAACTCTTTTTGATGTTCACCTTCCACCCGTGAGACCTCAGAAAGGCCAATACAATCTCCGTGTGAAACTTGGTTCTTTGGAAAGTTGACGCCTGAATTAAGATGTCGTCTAGGTAAGGCGCCACTGCTATGCCCCGCGGTCTTAGAACCGCCAGGAGGGACCCTAGCACCTTTGTGAAAATTCTGGGAGCAGTGGCCAACCCGAAAGGAAGAGCCACAAACTGAAAATGCTTGTCCAGAAAGGCGAACCTGAGAAAATAGTGATGATCTTTGTGGATAGGAATGTGCAGATACCCATCCTTTAGATCCACGGTAGTCATATATTGACCCTCCTGGATCATTGGTAAGATTGTCCGAATGGTCTCCATCTTGAATGATGGGACTCTGAGGAATTTGTTTAGAATTTTGAGGTCCAGGATTGGTCTGAAAGTTCCTTCTTTTTTTGGGAACCACAAACAGGTTTGAGTAAAACCCCAGTCCTTGTTCTGCAATTGGAACTGGGTGGATCACTCCCATTGTATGTAGATCTTCTACACAGCGTAAAAACGCCTCTTTCTTTGTCTGATCTGTAGACAGACGAGAAATGTGGAACCTTCCCCTTGGAGGAGAGTCCTTGAATTCTAGAAGGTATCCCTGGGCTACAATCTCTAATGCCCAAGGATCGTGTACATCTCTTGCCCAGGCCTGAGCGAAGAGAGAGAGTCTGCCCCCTACTAGATCCGGTCCCGGATCGGGGGCTACCCCTTCAAGCTGTCTTGGTGGCAGCTGCAGGCTTTTTGGCCTGTTTACCCTTATTCCAGCCCTGGTAAGTTTTCCAGTTTGCCTTGGGCTGTGAAGCATTACCCTCTTGCTTTGCAGCCGGAGAGGATGAAGCGGGGCCGTTCCTGAAATTGCGAAAGGAACGAAAATTAGCTTTGTTCTTTGTTTTAAAGGCTTTGTCCTGAGGGAGAGCATGGCCTTTTCCCCCGGTGATATCTGAAATAATCTCTTTCAATTCAGACCCGAATAGGGTCTTCCCTTTGAAAGGAATGTTCAAAAGCTTGGATTTAGACGACACATCGGCCGACCAGGACTTTAGCCATAGCGCCCTGCGCGCCAAAATGTCGAAACCTGAATTTATTTTTTTTTTTTTTTTTTTTCGGCGCTAACTTAGCTATTTGGAAAGAGGCGTCAGTGATAAAAGAATTAGCTAGCTTTAGAGCCTTAATTCTATCCATAATTTCCTCATATGAGGTCTCCGTCTGGAGCGAGTCTTCCAGCGCCTCAAACCAGAAAGCGGCTGCAGTAGTTACAGGAATAATGCAGGCAATAGGTTGGAGAAGAAAACCTTGTTGAACAAACATTTTCTAAAGTAAACCCTCTAATTTTTTACCCATAGGGTCTTTAAAAGCACAACTGTCTTCAATTGGTATGGTTGTGCGTTTAGCTAGTGTAGAAACAGCCCCCTCCACATTAGGGACCGTCTGCCATGAGTCCCGCATGGGGTCAGATATGGGGAACATTTTCTTAAAAACAGGAGGGGGGACAAAAGGGAAACCTGGCCTATCCCACTCCCTAGTAACGATATCCGCAATCCTCTTAGGGACCGGAAATGCATCCGTGTAAACAGGGACCTCTAGGTACTTGTCTATTTTACACAATTTCTCTGGGATCACCAAAGGGTCAGTGTCATCCAGAGTAGCTAATACCTCCCTAAGTAAAACACGGAGGTGTTCTAGTTTAAATTTAAAAGCCAATGTATCTGAATCTGTCTGGGGAGGAACCCTTCCTGAATCAGAGACTTCTCCCTCAGACATCAAATCCCTCGCTCCCACTTCAGAGCGTTGTGAGGGTATATCGGATACGGCAACCAAAGCGTCAGAATGCTCATAATCTGTTCTTAAAAACGGAGCTATCACGCTTTGCAGGTAACACGGGCAGTTTAGATAAGAAGGCTGTAAGAGAATTATCCATGACTGCCGCTAAGTCTTGTAATGTAAAAGGGTTAGACGCACTAGAGGTACTAGGCGTCGCTTGCGCGGGCGTAACTGGTTGTGACACTTGGGGAGAGGCAGACGGGCTACCCTCGTTACCTTCAGTCTGAGAATCATCTTGGTTTATGTACATAAGAAGATAGGATATCCCGGCTGCGCTAACTTGCGTTGTGACCTAAAGCTCCCTTACAGTTGGGTCCCTAGTTACCCAATAGAAATCTAACAGAACAGTATATATGTAAGGAGCGCCTAACTAAAAGGCAAGGTCAGATGTGAGAAGGGTTGTGGATAAATACTTGAAGGAGAATGAATAGCATAAAGTATGTCAATTTAATCTCTGAGTAGAACTGAGTGTATAAAATTGTGTATACATACGTTTAATATACAAATACATTTAATAACATGGATCCATGATACAATAATAAAAACAAAAGCAAAAAACAATGGTTTAAAATCAATTGACAAATAGTAATAACAGTATGAAAATAAAAACAAATATAAGCAATATGACCAATATAATCAGTATTAAAACAACAATCTTAGACCGCTCCAGGGTCTAAAATGATATAAAATAATAATGATATTCCTGTGTATAAAAACTTATAAATAACTTATAAAAGCTTAAATGTTCCCAAATTCATAAGTTCAAAAGTCCAAAAGAAATCCAGTGATCCAACTATTCCAATTAATGTTTATAATTCCAACGGTGAAAAAGATGAAAGTGAATGTGTACAATATTGATGAAAAAAATTTCCAGTGCAAATTGTGTCCCAAAAAATCGAAAAACAAAAAAAATTTGAAAAATCAAAACTCAAAAAATTCGGCCCACCATAAAATGCAGCAATCTTTCTGAAAATTTCACAGTATGTAGCTAAAGCCTTAATAAGATTACACCCCAAGTTTCAAAACGATTAACCCCTTAATGCCCAAACCGGAGCAGCCTAAAGCCAACACCTGGTTAAATCACTACAGCACCTTGCCACAGCCTTGCTGTGGCCCTACCTTCCCTTAGGGATCAGATTTGGGGGAATATAGCTTCTTTTAGGCCCTCAAACATCAGCAGGACCCTCCATGTGAAACAGCATGAACTTCTCTGCAATTCTAACTGTGCATCTGAGGCAATTAGGCCCCTCCCACTCTACTCCGGAGCTGTGAGACCTAGTAAATCACTCCTAAGTGACTAAAAAACAGCCATGTGGTAATAACGCCAGAAAAAAAACCCAAAAGGGCTTTCAAAGTGTCTTGCAAAACGATTTTTCCTTAGCCAAACAATCGATTGCCATGAATAAGTGTCAACCAGTATATTAGCCCTATTATGTAAGCATTCAATTCCTTACTAAGTCTGTGAACATAGCTTAACCTCCCCTCATGGGGATCTTGTCAGTCTTCTAGCTTTATCTCAGTCTTGTCTAGAAATAAATGACTGAACATACCTTATTGCAGATCACCCTGCAAACTGTTCCCCCCAACTGAAGTTTTCTGGTACTCCTCAGTCCAGCAGTGGATTTTAGTTACAACATGCTAAAATCATTTTCCTCTCAGCAGAAATCGTCATCACTTTTCTGCTAGAGAGTAAATAGTACAAACCGGTACCATTTAAAATAACAAACTTTTGATTGAAGATAAAAAAACTACAATTCTAACATCACATTCACTTTACACTCCTGAGAGAGACCCTAGAGCTTAGAGCCAATAAAGAGAATGACTGGGGGGTGGAGCTAGAGGGGGAGCTATATGGACAGCTTTGCTGTGTGCTCTCTTTGCTACTTCCTGTAGGGAATGAGAATATCCCACAAGTAAAGGATGAATCCGTGGACTGGATACACCTTGCAAGAGAAATAAACTTCTGGAGTAGACTGTCCTTTTAAACTCAAATTAATTTCCCATAAAACAAGTATTTATGCAGTTATATGGGGACAAAAATAATGTTGCAATACATTTTAAAAGGAGGTTACAATCCACATTTGCTAACGCGTTTTGGCATTCCTTACCATATTCATAGACCTCAGTAAAATAACTAAATGTCAAAAACACAAAACTTTAAATTATAAGCTATATTTCTGCTTAAGAAATTAAATTATCCTTTAACAATGTATAACCCAGGGGTAAAATACACGGCTCTAAAACGGAAATAAAATAGCAATAATAAAATGCTCTGTTTAATCACAGGTACCATACACAGAGGTAAAGTTACTTTAACACTGCATGGCTATGAAGAAGAACATTTTCCAGCAGTGATTATGTCAAATACAGATTTCTTAGTGTGACCTACTTAATCAAAATGAGCACTTGCATATTCATAGTTGCCAACAGCTGTAAAATAAAAATAATAAAAAAAAACATGTTCAGGGGCTGTTTGCACCAGGGAGATGAAAACGATTTTCTGCCTGCAGCAAAAAGAATCACAATACCAGCTCTGGAGAAAAAAAAATATTTCAGTGGATTTGAATCTATACATAAAAAAAGAGCTTCACAATATGCAAGAGGTAGGGATAGAAAATAGCCAAAAGAAAATAATTACAAATCATTTATTGGCTCCTAAATTTTGATGGCTCTAAAATATTTTGTGTGACTCAAGATTCATCAAGTTGCATTTGTTACTGTGCAGGATAAAAACTAGACAAACCTCAAATTTAAAAAGCAGAAACTGCTTCATATGTTCTCCGCAACCCCAAAGGTGCAGTGATAAATCCCCCCCGACACTCACTAGTTTAGAGTGATTGACATGCCCAGATATCACACAATCTATTGCACACGAGCAGAGGGTGGAGATTGCACAAGAGCGCTTATATTTTTTCCAGACAATTTCAGGTGGACAGTTCTCTACTTGAGAACTTGCTCACCTTCAGTCTAAATAAATGTTACCCTTTGTGAACTTTCATTGAATAGTGGGCACATTTATAGCTTATTTACCTGCAACTATGGACATATTTCTTAGATTAAAGGACCACTAAACACAAATTGTAAACTACATGATTTTCATCCTTCATAGCTGAGAATAATTTTGCAATGAAAACTGCAGCTTTATTTTGTAAAATGAGTATTTTGTTTTATGTTTACCCTCTTCACGGATTTCCCTGTCCCTCAGAACAAAATAATCCTTGCTAACCAACCACAAACTAATATTCAGATATGGTATAAACTCTGTTGAGAGAGACTTGGGAAGCCTGCCTTTATCTGTTCTTGGTTTAGCACAGATTCAACTTAGTTACTATTGCAAAGAATGCTTCTCCTATCATGATGATTTTCTATGCAAAACTCATAATCCACCTTTTACAAACATGTGACTACCGAGTATCTTAGGGGGGTGGGTGAAGAAAACAAAAGCTTACATAAATCGCCTAAAAACTGTATTAACCCAAAAACTTCCCTGGAAGAAAGTGAAATAAGCCAATTGCTAGATGCATTTTACAGCAAAATAAATAATGAATGTTTATTGCAAGAATGTTTCACTTACAATAATGAAACATTGTATACATTTTTAAAATGTCAAGTTTAATGGTCCTTTAAAGGGATACTAAATCCAATTTTTTTCTTTCATGATTCAGAATTTTAAGTAACTTGCAAATTTACTGCTATTAATTTTTCTTCATTCTCTTGCTATCTTTATTTAAAAAGCAGGAATGTAAAGCATAGGAGCCAGCCCATTTTGGGTTCAGCACCCTAGATAGTGCTTGCTTATTGGTGGCTACATTTAAGCAAACCAATAAGCAAGCATAACCCAGGTTCTGAACCAGTGTTCACTCTAAGGCCACATTTTTTTGTGCGGCCCAGCAGTGAAAAAGTTAGTTAGGTAACCACACCCTCCAGTTAAACACTTCACAATGCAGAGTGCAAGGTATGATTCTCTTATTAACTGTTTCACAGCTGGGACGCACACAAAACTGGCCTTAGAGGGAACACAGTTCTGAACCAAAAATGGGCCAGCTCCTAAGCTTTTCATTCCTGCTTTTTAAATAAAGAAAGCAAGAGAACGAAGAAAAAAAATAATAGGAGTAAATTAGAAAGTTGCTTAAAATTGCATGCTCTATCAGAATCATGAAAGAAAACATTTGGATTTAGTATTCCTTTAAGCTAATAGGTGGATTATTTATTTATTTAAGATGACATTTACATTGGGCATATCCAGGTTTAGAATGATCATAATGGGTATATATCTTGTTAACTTGTATAAGGTACATGTTAGCTAGCTTACATATGTATTACTATTTATATAATATTAATAAAGAAGTGAGTAGTCTTGTTGGCTTTAAAACTATCTTTAGGTTTCCCTGGGATGATTCACATCAGGTCTAGCTTATGAAATAGCTAAAATGTATAGTATAATAATTGTCATCCTCCTATTAGACAGCTTGTTTAAGCCCTTTATGATTTTTATTCAATGACCAAAATACAAAACTGGGCGGGGAGCAATGATATTTTTAACAACACATACTTATACGAGTGCTTGCATGTCAGAATTAAAGCTATTTATAAGCTTAAGTAGTGACTTTATGACTCTTAAACAATTACATAAATATAGGTTAATGTCAAAGCCTACATTTTCTCGTGTGCGTGAGACAGTCTCCCCTAATTTGATACATGTAAATTTGGCATTACTGACCCAGCAGAGGTGTTAAACACATAGGTAAAAATATGCTAGCCTTGTAGTACATTATTAGATTGTTCAAAAGCCTTTCCTAGTGCCGATTAAAAATAAATAAATTGCAGGCTTGGGGGTGGCTGCAGAAGTCTGTTTAAAATTTAGGAGCCAGACATTAGTAATTATATAAAGATCTATGCAAGATAACCCAAAAAGTTAGGAGCTTGGGGTAAAACTCAAGGATCCAGTGGTTTCCTGTGTTTGTCAAGCCCTGAACAAGATGAAATTATAGCTCACTAGAATATTTAATGCACACACTATGCATATTATCTTCAGGGATAGGCAAGGTGTCCGTACATGGACACCGGTGTCCGTGACTAGCCCTTGCAGTGTCCGCCACAACCTTATTATATCTTTTCTTTCTGATTAAATAAAAGGAAAAAAATTAGTGTGAATAGAGTTAGTGGCTTGTCAAGAGACTGCTAGCAATATTGGGTGATGTTATGGAATAAATAAAGCCTGAGTGAAATAATGGATGTGCATCTGCACAATAACACCCAGCTCTATACAAAGATACACTAGTGACACTGGCACATGCGTATAGCCAGACAAGGTCTGGTTTTAGGGTCACTGGTATCTGCATCAGTATAATAACACCCTGCGCTATATAATGACACAGTAGTGACACTGGCTCATGGGTATAGCCAGAGAAGGGCTGGTTATAGGGTCAGTGGTATCTGCACCAGTATAATAACACCCAGCACTATACAAAGACACAGTAGTGACACTGGCACATGGGTATAGCCAGAGGAGGGCTGGTTATATTATCAGTGGTATCTGCATCAGTATAATAACACCCTGCGCTATATAATGACACAGTAGTGACACTGGCTCATGGGTATAGCCAGAGAAGGGCTGGTTATAGGATCAGTGGTATCTGCACCAGTATAATAACACCCAGCACTATACAAAGACACAGAAGTGAGCCAGAGGAGGGCTGGTTATAGGGTCAGTGGTATCTGCATCAGTATAATAACACCAAACACTATCAAATAATGTTTTTAATTTCAAATGTACCTTGGTGTCCTTCAATACGGTCTGTACTTTGGAAAATGTCCGCCACAGCCTTTGTCTGTGCCTATCCCTGATTATCTTTCATTTATTTTAAATTGACTGTCCCTTTAAACTCTTATCTTGTCTGTACATATCATTTTTGCACATAACACGCATATTTGCAATTAACAAGCTTTGATTTACAATACACCAGTTTAAGCTGCAATTGTGTACTGATTTGCTTGCAGTGTTATACAACTTGCGTTTTTAATACAATTAGACAAGCTAATAAAATAAAATGGAAATTCTGATTTGTAAGCGCTTATATTTAATCAAGGGAGACAACAGTCTGAAACTTGGCATAATTGATTGCTTTGGAAATGCAACGAAACAAAGCTTAGTATCTGAACAAACAATTGCACATGATTGTAAATATTATTCTAATTGTTTTCTTAAATAATCCGCACTAGCATGAGTAAATGGAATGGATCATAAATCCCAAAAGCCATTTTTTTTTTTTTTTTTTTTTTTTAAAAGCAAAATAAATTTGAAGGTCTGAAAATGTGTCTTCCTAATTAAAGGGACAGTCAACGCCAGAATTTCAGTTTAAAAAGATAGATAACCCATTTTATTAGCAATTCCCCAGTTTTTCATAACCAACACAGTTATAATAATAGACATTTTACCTCTAATTACCTTGTATCTAAGCCTCTGCAAATTGCCCCCTAATTTCAGTTCTTTTGACAGACTTGCATTTTAGCCAATCAGTGCTGGCTCCTAGGAACTCCACATGCATTCACATAAGAGGCGGCCTTCAAGGTCTAATAAATTAGCATATGAGCCTCCTAGGTTTAGCTTTCAAATAAGAATACCAAAAGAACAAAGCAAAATTGGTGATAAATTTTAATTGGAAAGTTGTTTAAAATTACATACCCTATTTGAATTATGAAAGTTTATTTTGGACTTGACTGTCCCTTTAACAATGAAAATAAGCCTGCTTTAAAACACCAAAAGTGTAACTGAAGTACCAATGTGAGGTTTTTCCTTAGGTTGCCATTATTATTCAACATTTTAAAAATAAATATTTAGTATTGCTTCTCCTCTATCATCAAGTACCAGATGTTATGGCAGAGGGCAGTTGGAGTGAAACCTGATTGATTGAAGTAAAAAACAAAAAAATAGATAGAAAAAGGGGAAAGTGGACAGAGATGTTTGAGAGATTTACTGCAGATCAGTGTTTTAATTGAAATCCTCAGGACCCACTAATAGTCTGGAATTTCAGTATTACCTTGGGTGAGAACAGGTGCAGGACTCAACGCATCCGTTTAAAATTTAGAAGCTTTAGGGGGCGGAGCTAGCCGGCGTCCAAGATGGTCGCTAGCATGTAGAGCTCTGAAGTAGGGTCGGCCCAAAAACAGCCCTAACACCATAGAACCTGCGAGCTGGAAGCTAATAACCAGTGCATCTGTCTCCTAATAGCCCAGGGATCACATGAAGTGAGGCGGAGAAGACCCGGTGTTATAATTAGCACCGCACACTACCGCGGCCTTCTGACGGCTACCCACATGGCCCACATCGAGCCTTAACAACACCCGTTACGGAGGTGCGACGCACACAGAAGCCTTCACACCGCTTACCGGAGGAGCAACTCTACACCTCACGACCAGCGCTCTCCATCTGACTAGCCACGCGGACACCATGCGAGGGGTGAGAACGTAATGCAGACATGTTAGTCTCCATTGCCGCATAACACACACATCGTGGCCTCATCACAATAACCTCACACAGGGGTAATTACTCCCCCAAACGGGCAAATCAAGTTATATAGCCTATCTAACCTCTATCACCCACCAATTATCCCTGCATTCTATGTGGACCACTGCGCTGCATGACACAAAGATGGCCCCGATAGTCACATCAGCACAGGAATTGCAGCCTCACTATACTTAGTGAAGAGGGAGATAATGCACACTTGCAGGCGCTCCATCTATCATTAAATTTACTCCTAGCCACAGCAACTGAACCAGCATATCACAACAGAAGGGCTCCCTTCCCACTATGTCAGCCAGGAGGGCACCTAGAGCTGATAAATCCAGTAAGAGCAGCGCAACCCCTACAGTTCATAATTTTTTCAAAGCAGTTGAAATGGCTGCTACAGACCCAACTGAACACTCAGAAAAACTGCCTTCTTTATCATCTACATCAGATACAGGCACAACAGAGACAATGCTCACTAAAGCAGACCTGCAATCTCTACCCTCCAAAGAGGATTTCAACAATTTTATTGCCCAAATCAGCTCCATGTTAAAGTCCAGCTTATCTGAAGTCAGAAAAGAGATAAGTGAAATTGGCAATAGAATAGCACAACTAGAAGAAGATTCAGAACACACAGATAGGCTGCTGGATGTTCAGTCACAACAGACATCCCACCATTCCACTCTAATAACACAACTACAGAACCAAGTGGAAGACTTGGATAATAGGGGGAGACGCCAGAACATTAGAATCCGGGGTGTCACTGAGAACATCAAAACCCCAGAGCTCCTCCCCTATACAGACCTTGTTTAACACACTTATGGATAACAAAGAAGAAATTGAGTATCCGCTTGATCGGTACCACAGAGCTTTGAGACCAACTCCCAAAGATGCAGCCCCTCCAAGGGACATAATTATAAAATTCACAAGTTTCAGAGACAAAGAAGATATCCTCACTGCGGCGAGGAAGAAATCACCCATATCACACAAGGGCTGTGCACTTCAATTTTTTGCTGATTTAAGTCAGCTCACACTAGCCAAGCGACGGGAGACCAGATACCTCACTTTACACCTCAGAGACCTTGGAATCCCCTACAGATGGGGCTTTCCATTTTGCCTCAAAGTGATCAAGGATAATACAACTGCAATCTACAGATCAACAGAGGACCTGGAAGACTTTTGCTCATCATTAAAGATCTCGCAACCCAGCCTCCCATCGCTACAGGAAGCCCCTAAAGACCAGCGCCCACCAAGACCACACAGGCAAGAATGGACTCCTGTCCACCATGGGAAAAAGACCAAGCCCTCCAAGGGAATGCCTCTGAATCAAGGAGCAGTCACCTGACTGCAAGGACTACCTTGTGTTAAGTAACCTATATCTGTTGATTGCCATGTTACACATTGCCACAGCGCGGTGTGTTCCATATAGACATTATGCCACATCCTAGGCACCTACCTGTTGCTTTGTTACTGTTTTGTTTTATTATGCCCTTTTTTTTTCTTTTTTTTTTTCCTTCTCTGCACAGTACTAAAATTTAATTGTGTTTATGTTTTATTATGCCGCATGCGCCATGTATACAATAAACCAAGTATATGATTGTTGCGCCATATGCGCCAAAAGTACGACGAAAGGTTAACCATCCTACAGAGAGTTTGCTCCCTGTGGCAGCGTCTATACCTCATAATTCCAGCCCCATATTTTGAGGCCGACCAGCTACCGCAAGTCGTAGCAGCTACTTATTCCCCCCCTACTCCCCCCTTTTTTTTGTTTTTCATTTTTATCCACCTGCAAGCGTAGCATGAGGTATGTTTATGCTTTTAGTTTAAGTTTTACACATGTTGCTTTGTTTTTGTTTATGTTTGCCTTTTACCATTTCAGATATGCCTTCTCTGAACTGCCTCTACCACCACCTACTTTTCCTCCCCCTTCTCCCTGGTCTGGTTGGACCCGCACGACTCACCCTAAAACTCAGCCCCGGGATCTGGATCCATTCAACATAAGGTACAATCCCCCTTGTGAGCACACAGCACAGAACCAGTATGGCTCCCACCCTTCCCACCTCCCCCTCCCCACTAATAGCTTAGAATGACTCTCACAGCGACACAGTACTCCCCCCCCCCACCGGAACACACACCATCAAACTAATAACCCTTAATACCAGGGGACTGAACTCACCCACAAAGAGGTCGGTCGCTCTCTCCTGTTTTAAAAGAGCTAAGGCAGATGTAGTCTTCATACAGGAGACGCACTTCCCGAAAGATAACTCACCTAAATTCTCAAATAGAGACTTCCCCACTGCATACTTTGCGTCCCATACCAGCAAGCGTGGAGGGGTAGGGATTATGTTCCACAGATCACTACCGTTTCAATTGTCACAAGTAGAGGCAGACCCAGGGGGCAGATGGCTAATCCTTACTGGCCTTCTATACAATCGACCTATTACCCTGGCCAACATCTACACCCCAAACTCCAAACAGGCACAGTTTTTTAGAAAAGTCTCAAATAAGATATTCCAGGTTCAAAAGGGCTCTCTAGTCATGGCCGGGGATTTGAACGTAGCCCTTGACCCTTGCATTGACTGTTCCCTAAGCCGAGGCAGTGTACCCCTTAAAACCATCCAAGACATAACTACGACCACCCACAAACTTACCCTGATAGACGTTTGGCGGGCGAAACATCCAGGCCAACGCGACTACACGTTTTTCTCTAACCCACACAGGTGCTACTCACGTATAGACTACATTTTCACCGACCAAATTACCTACAGCCTAGTGAGGGACGCCGACATAGAACCTATTAGTTGGACAGACCATGCTATGGTGACAACCACATTAAACTGGTCAGATAGGCCCCTTTCCCCTTATGTGTGGAGGCTCGATGAATCACTGCTAAAAAGACCTGAGTTGTCCACACGTGTGGCAGAAAAACTAAAAGAATATTTTGAACTAAACAATACACCAGATATAGCACCGCACACCCTATGGGAGGCCCACAAATGTGTAATCAGAGGCGAAATAATTAAACACAAAGCACAGCTGACTAAACAATACCGAGAATCATATAGGTCCGCGACACAGAGCATTCGTGACAGAGCTACAGCATAAAATGTCCCCACAAGACAAGAACTTAACAGATAAACTGAGGCAGGCGAGGAATGACTTAAATAGACTAATTTATAAAGAAGCTCAAACGAAGGCATTCTTCCTGAAGAAAATGCATCTAGCTACCTCCAATAAGATAGGCCCCTCCCTAGCTAAATCTCTCAAGGAACAAAAACTCAGTTCTTACATACACAGTCTAATCGACTCTGCCGGTCATCAAGCCTTTAGCAGCCACCAAATCGTGGACCAATTCAGGTCTTTCTATAACAACTTATACAATTTACCGAGCCCCCCACTCGCGGCCACCCCACAGGCGCGGGAACAGTACATTGAGGAAGCCGCCCTACCGGTACTCCCCCCAGAGCTATCAGAAACCCTGGAAGCCCCAATAACTACCTCGGAGGTACTCCTAGCAATAAAATCCCTTCCACTACGTAAGAGTCCAGGGCCCGACGGGTTCACCAACATATACTATAAACAGTTTAGACAGCTATTAGCCCCACACCTAACCTCCATGTTCACTACAATAGATAAGCAGGTACCATGGCCCAAACACACCTTAGAAGCCCATATCATTGTTTTGCCAAAGGCGGACAGGGACCCCCAAAAAGTGGAAAATTATAGACCTATCTCGCTACTAAATTCTGATATTAAACTTTACGCAAAAATATTAGCGACACGACTGAACACAATCCTTCCCCAAATCATCCATGTAGACCAAACAGGGTTCATTCCCAGAAGGGAAGCACGAGACAATACCATCCGGGTACTCCACCTAATAGAACAGTCCAGCCGGTCTAACGCACCGTCAATTGTAATATCAACCGACGCTGAAAAAGCCTTTGACCGGCTGGACTGGGAGTTCCTCTATTCTTGTCTGTCCGCCTTTGGCATAGGAAGGGAAATGATCCAAAGAATTCTCAGCTTATACTCCCAACCCTCAGCACGGGTTAAGGCCAATGGTATTCTCTCTGACAGCTTCGAGATAAGAAACGGGACGAGGCAGGGATGCCCCTTGTCTACACTCCTTTTCGCCATCTCAATGGAAGTCCTGGCCTCTCAGATCAGAAACAACCCCAACATTACAGGAATTGAGCTAGGTCCTAATACATATAAAGTAACACTCTACGCGGACGATGTCCTACTTCTACTCACCCACCCGAGTGCCTCACTACCTCACCTATTAGGAGAGTTTGATAGATTTAGTGCCCATTCCAACTTCCTCATCAATGCTAGGAAATCTGAGATCTTAAATATAAACATTGAAAGGCAGCAGTTTGCAGCTTTGGCGAACTGCTGCCCCTACAAACTAAACTGCGACAAAATTAAATACCTTGGTGTCTATCTTACCCCGAATAGTGGCAAACTGTTTAAACATAACTACATACCTATTATGCATAGACTCAAGAAAGATCTAGACAACTGGCAAAACAAGCCACTTTTGTGGTGGGGCCGCATACAGGCGGTCAAGATGACTGCCCTCCCACGGCTGCTTTACATAATGCAGGCGGTGCCAATACACCTACCAAACACATACCTCCACCAAATACAGTCAATGCTAAACTCATTCATCTGGGGCAGTATTAAACCACGCATTAGCAAAAAAGTCATTATGTCCCCATTGGGAGCGGGTGGACTGGGTGTACCCTCGATCCAGCAATATTATAAGGCAATAGTGATGCAGAGAGTTCTTGAATGGCATGACAACACAAATAGCAAAGCATGGGCATCTATCGACTCTTTCCTTCTAACCTCACCTAACCTGGGCCCCCTAGCTTGGATCAGCCCCTCAGCCCGACCACCCCTCGCAAAGACATCCCAACTCCATACCCACCTTTTCAAGACCTGGGACATAATACGAGCCAAAGACAAGGGCATTTCTTCCCCTATCTCCCCGATGACACCAATATCACACAACGCCGAATTCTTGGGAGGCCTATTGGCGGAGAGGCATTGCCCAGGCGGCATGTCAAACACAACCCCATTTGCCAACCTGGTCTCTAACCACACTCTAAAAACGCGCTCACAAATGACAGACATAGCTGGGGGGAGCTTCTCCTCCTGGCTCAAATATGCCCAACTGACACACCTCCTGAAAATCTCACCCCACAAGGACAGTCTAACTAGAGAACTGACCCCATTTGAAAGGCTGTGCCTGTCAGGCTCCTCGCCCCGTAGCTCCCTCTCTATAGCAAAGAAAATGTTAGACAGAACCCCTATGGCACTGCCCCCCTCATACAAGCTCCACTGGCAAGCAGAACTAGGGAGAGAAATATCTGAAGAGCAATGGCTGGCGATTCTATATAGCACTTCCAAGTCCTCGTCCCTAGCTAGAATCTTAGAACTGAATCATAAGATCCTATTCCGTTGGTACCTCACACCCGAAAGAATTAAACAAATTTACCCAAGAGCAGGCGCCACTTGCTGGAGGGGGTGCGGGGCAGTGGGAACGATGGCCCATATATGGTGGTACTGTCCAGTGATCTCCCCTTTCTGGAGGAGAGTAGAGAGATTCCTTAAGGAGCTCATGGGTCCAACATTTAGCTTAACACCCCTCACTGCTCTCCTGAACCACAAATATGGCAAGATCTGTAAGATCAGATGGAAACTCCTACAAATTACCATAAATAGTGCGAAAGCACTCATCTCCCGGAAATGGAAATCCTCAATTGTCCCCACGACCCAGGAATGGTTCCACCACATCTCGGAACTCTTGGAGGGGGAAGAGTATTCCTTCTTCAAGAATGGCAATCTGGCCTTCTTTCACGAAGTCCGGTTCTACTGGGAATCTCTCTCCCACACCCTGAGAGAGACGACACACTCTACCCCGCCCGGCGTCCCGTAGGGAACAATGCCTCCGACCAGACCCCCCCCCCCTCCCCCTCCTCTCCCCTCCTTTTTTTTTTTCCCCTCCCTCTTTCCCCTTTATTATATATTACTCTTATGTTACACAGGCAGGTAAGGCGATACTAAAGGACAGAAAGGCATTTGTTATTTGTTTATAACTGTTCACAACTGTTAATAACTGTTTACAGTCATGTACGTAGCAGCTGAAACGTACGGACTCACTTATTTTCCAATTGCGTTACTGTCTTAACAAGCTGGGAACTTGCCACAGCCAAGAGGGCTGTCACTGGATCCCCCCACTTAATATGCCCCAATACAAGGACCACTTGGACTTTAAACCCCATGGACTCTTGCATAGCGTGAGGCCACTGGCACCCACCTACCAACTGTACAATTGTTCCTAGAATCTGCATTGTATTGTATCGCAATTATATTTCAATAAAAGTTTTATAAAAAAAAAATAAAAAAAAATTTTTTAGAAGCTTTACATAATTTTAGAAGCCAGACAGTGGTATTTGTCTATAGATATAGTATCCCACAAAAGTGAGTACACCCCTCACATTTTTGTAAATATTTTATTATATCTTTTCATGTGACAACACTGAAGAAATGACTCTTTGCTACAATGCAAAGTAGTGAGTATACAGCCTGTATAACAGTGTCCCATCAAAATAACTCAACACACAGCCATTAATGTCTAAACCGTTGGCAACAAAAGTCAGTACACCCCTAAGTGGAAATGTCCAAATTGGGCCAAAAGTGTCAATATTTTTTGCGTGGCCACCATTATTTTCCAGCACTGCCTTAATCCTCTTGGGCATGGAGTTCACCAGAGCTTCACAGGTTGCCACTGGAGTCCTCTTCCACTCCTCCATGATGACATCACAGAGCTGGTGGATGTTAGAGACCTTGTGCTCCCCCACCTTCCATTTGAGGATGCCCCACAGATGCTCAATAGGGTTTAGGTCTAAAGACATGCTTGGCCAGTCCGTCACCTTTACCCTCATCTTCTTTAGCAAGGCAGTGGTCATTTTGGACGTGTGTTTGGGGTCGTTATGTTGGAATACTGCCCTGCAGCCCAGTCTCTAAAGGGAGGGGGATCATGCTCTGCTTCAGTATGTCACAGTACATGTTGGCATTTATGGTTCCCTCAATGAATTGTAGCTCCCCAATGCCGACAGCACTAATGCAGGCCCAGATGACACTCCCACCACCATGCTTGACTGTTGGCAAGACACATTTGTCTTTGTACTCCTCACCTGGTTGCTGCCACACACGATTGACACCATCTGGACCAAATAAGTTGATCTTGGTCTCATCGGATCACAGGACATGGTTCCAGTAATCCATGTCCTATGTCAGCTTGTCTTAAGCAAACTGTTAAGCAAACTGTTTGCGGGCTTTCTTATGCATCATCTTTAGAAGAGGCTTCCTTCTGGGACGACAGCCATGCAGACCAATTTGATGCAGTGTGCGGCGTATGGTCTGAGCACTGACAGGCTGACCTCCCCACCCCTTCAAACCTATGCAGCAATGCTGGCACACTCATATGTCTATTTCCCAAAGACAACCTCTGGATATGAGGCTGAGCACGTGCACGCAACTTCTTTGGTCGACCATGTCGAGGCCTGTTCTAAGTGGAACCTGTCCTGTGAAACCGCTGTATGGTCTTTTCCACCGTGCTGCAGCTCAGTTTTAGGGTCTTGACAATCTTCTTATAGCCTAGGCCATCAATTCTTTTTTTCAGATCCTCAGAGAGTTCTTTGCCATGAGGTGCCATGTTGAGCTTCCAATTACCAGTTTAAGAGAGTGTGAGAGCGATAACACCAAATTTAACACACCTGCTCCCCATTCACACCTGAGACCTTGTAACACTAAAGTCACATGACACCGGGGAGGGAAAATGGCTAATTGGGCCCAAAACAGAATTTACAGAAATTTTGAAGAGGGGATGCCTAGGAGAATGATACTCATGGCCTCTGCAATCGACATGGAAAGTAAAATAGCTCACCATGTCATCCTCCCTATACTATAAAGTGATTAATGGACCATTAAATACAGTAGAATTGCATAGTTAACAAGTGCATAATAAAAACACGATGCAATAACACTCAATTTCACAAAAGCAGTAGATTTTTTTCTTGAAAATATATTTTTTACTCCCATTTGCCAGCCCCTGTATCATGTGACTAACATCAACCAATCACAGAATAGTATATGTATACCAGGAGCTTTTGCACATGAATAGTAGGAGCCTCAAAAAGTGTGCATATAAAAACAGAATTTATGTTTACCTGATAAATTTCTTTCTCCAACGGTGTGTCCGGTCCACGGCGTCATCCTTACTTGTGGGGATATTCTCTTCCCCAACAGGAAATGGCAAAGAGCCCAGCAAAGCTGGTCACATGATCCCTCCTAGGCTCCGCCTACCCCAGTCATTCGACCGACGTTAAGGAGGAATAATAGCATAGGAGAAACCATATGGTACCGTGGTGACTGTAGTTAAAGAAAATAAATTATCAGACCTGATTAAAAAACCAGGGCGGGCCGTGGACCGGACACACCGTTGGAGAAAGAAATTTATCAGGTAAACATAAATTCTGTTTTCTCCAACATAGGTGTGTCCGGTCCACGGCGTCATCCTTACTTGTGGGAACCAATACCAAAGCTTTAGGACACGGATGAAGGGAGGGAGCAAATCAGGTCACCTAAATGGAAGGCACCACGGCTTGCAAAACCTTTCTCCCAAAAATAGCCTCAGAAGAAGCAAAAGTATCAAACTTGTAAAATTTGGTAAAAGTGTGCAGTGAAGACCAAGTCGCTGCCCTACATATCTGATCAACAGAAGCCTCGTTCTTGAAGGCCCATGTGGAAGCCACAGCCCTAGTGGAATGAGCCGTGATTCTTTCGGGAGGCTGCCGTCCGGCAGTCTCGTAAGCCAATCTGATGATGCTTTTAATCCAAAAAGAGAGAGAGGTAGAAGTTGCTTTTTGACCTCTCCTTTTACCTGAATAAACAACAAACAGGGAAGATGTTTGTCTAAAATCCTTTGTAGCATCTAAATAGAATTTTAGAGCGCGAACAACATCCAAATTGTGCAACAAGCGTTCCTTCTTTGAAACTGGTTTCGGACACAGAGAAGGTACGATAATCTCCTGGTTAATGTTTTTGTTAGAAACAACTTTTGGAAGAAAACCAGGTTTAGTACGTAAAACCACCTTATCTGCATGGAACACCAGATAAGGAGGAGAACACTGCAGAGCAGATAATTCTGAAACTCTTCTAGCAGAAGAAATTGCAACTAAAAACAAAACTTTCCAAGATAATAACTTAATATCAACGGAATGTAAGGGTTCAAACGGAACCCCCTGAAGAACTGAAAGAACTAGATTGAGACTCCAAGGAGGAGTCAAAGGTTTGTAAACAGGCTTGATTCTAACCAGAGCCTGAACAAAGGCTTGAACATCTGGCACAGCTGCCAGTTTTTTGTGAAGTAACACCGACAAGGCAGAAATCTGTCCCTTCAGGGAACTTGCCGATAATCCTTTTTCCAATCCTTCTTGAAGGAAGGATAGAATCCTAGGAATCTTAACCTTGTCCCAAGGGAATCCTTTAGATTCACACCAACAGATATATTTTTTCCAAATTTTGTGGTAAATCTTTCTAGTTACAGGCTTTCTGGCCTGAACAAGAGTATCGATAACAGAATCTGAGAAACCTCGCTTCGATAAAATCAAGCGTTCAATCTCCAAGCAGTCAGCTGGAGTGAAACCAGATTCGGATGTTCGAACGGACCCTGAACAAGAAGGTCTCGTCTCAAAGGTAGCTTCCAAGGTGGAGCCGATGACATATTCACCAGATCTGCATACCAAGTCCTGCGTGGCCACGCAGGAGCTATCAAGATCACCGACGCCCTCTCCTGATTGATCCTGGCTACCAGCCTGGGGATGAGAGGAAACGGCGGGAACACATAAGCTAGTTTGAAGGTCCAAGGTGCTACTAGTGCATCCACTAGAGCCGCCTTGGGATCCCTGGATCTGGACCCGTAGCAAGGAACTTTGAAGTTCTGACGAGAGGCCATCAGATTCATGTCTGGAATGCCCCAAAGTTGAGTGACTTGGGCAAAGATTTCCGGATGGAGTTCCCACTCCCCCGGATGCAATGTCTGACGACTCAGAAAATCCGCTTCCCAATTTTCCACTCCCGGGATGTGGATAGCAGACAGGTGGCAGGAGTGAGACTCCGCCCATAGAATAATCTTGGTCACTTCTTCCATCGCTAGGGAACTCCTTGTTCCCCCCTGATGGTTGATGTACGCAACAGTCGTCATGTTGTCTGATTGAAACCGTATGAACTTGGTCCTCGCTAGCTGAGGCCAAGCCTTGAGAGCATTGAATATCGCTCTCAGTTCCAGAATATTTATCGGTAGAAGAGATTCTTCCCGAGACCAAAGACCCTGAGCTTTCAGGGATCCCCAGACCGCGCCCCAGCCCATCAGACTGGCGTCGGTCGTGACAATGACCCACTCTGGTCTGTGGAATGTCATCCCTCGTGACAGGTTGTCCAGGGACAGCCACCAACGGAGTGAGTCTCTGGTCCTCTGATTTACTTGTATCTTTGGAGACAAGTCTGTATAGTCCCCATTCCACTGACTGAGCATGCACAGTTGCAATGGTCTTAGATGAATGCGCGCAAAAGGAACTATGTCCATTGTCGCTACCATCAACCCGATCACTTCCATGCACTGAGCTACGGAAGGAAGAGGAACGGAATGAAGTATTCGACAAGAGTCCAGAAGCTTTGTCTTTCTGGCCTCTGTTAGAAAAATCCTCATTTCTGAGGAGTCTATAATTGTTCCCAAGAAGGGAACCCTTGTTGACGGGGATAGAGAACTCTTTTCCACGTTCACTTTCCAGCCGTGCGATCTGAGAAAGGCCAGGACGATGTCCGTGTGAGCCTTTGCTCGAGGGAGGGACGACGCTTGAATCAGAATGTCGTCCAGGTAAGGTACAACTGCAATGCCCCTTGGTCTTAGCACAGCTAGAAGGGACCCTAGTACCTTTGTGAAAATCCTTGGAGCAGTGGCTAATCCGAAAGGAAGCGCCACGAACTGGTAATGTTTGTCCAGGAATGCAAACCTTAGGAACCGATGATGTTCCTTGTGGATAGGAATATGTAGATACGCATCCTTTAAATCCACCGTGGTCATGAATTGACCTTCCTGGATGGAAGGAAGGATAGTTCGAATGGTTTCCATCTTGAAAGATGGGACCTTGAGAAATTTGTTTAAGATCTTGAGATCTAGGATTGGTCTGAACGTTCCCTCTTTTTTGGGAACTATGAACAGATTGGAGTAGAACCCCATCCCTTGTTCTCTCAATGGAACAGGATGAATCACTCCCATTTTTAACAGGTCTTCTACACAATGTAAGAACGCCTGTCTTTTTATGTGGTCTGAAGACAACTGAGACCTGTGGAACCTTCCCCTTGGGGGAAGTCCCTTGAATTCCAGAAGATAACCCTGGGAGACTATTTCTAGCGCCCAAGGATCCAGAACATCTCTTGCCCAAGCCTGAGCGAAGAGAGAGAGTCTGCCCCCCACCAGATCCGGTCCCGGATCGGGGGCCGATATTTCATGCTGTCTTGGTAGCAGTGGCAGGTTTCTTTGCCTGCTTTCCCTTGTTCCAGCCTTGCATTGGTCTCCAAGCTGGCTTGGCCTGAGAAGTATTACCCTCTTGCTTAGAGGACGTAGCACCTTGGGCTGGTCCGTTTTTACGAAAGGGACGAAAATTAGGTCTATTTTTTGCCTTGAAAGGCCGATCCTGAGGAAGGGCATGGCCCTTACCCCCAGTGATATCAGAGATAATCTCTTTCAAGTCAGGACCAAACAGCGTTTTCCCCTTGAAAGGAATGTTTAGTAGCTTGTTCTTGGAAGACGCATCAGCCGACCAAGATTTCAACCAAAGCGCTCTGCGCGCCACAATAGCAAACCCAGAATTCTTAGCCGCTAACTTAGCCAATTGCAAAGAGGCGTCTAGAGTGAAAGAATTAGCCAATTTGAGAGCATTGACTCTGTCCATAATCTCCTCATAAGGAGGAGAGTCACTATCGAGCACCTTAATCAGTTCATCAAACCAGAAATATGCGGCTGTAGTGACAGGGACAATGCATGAAATGGGTTGTAGAAGGTAACCCTGCTGAACAAACATCTTTTTAAGCAAACCTTCTAATTTTTTATCCATAGGATCTTTGAAAGCACAACTATCCTCTATGGGAATAGTGGTGCGTTTGTTTAAAGTAGAAACCGCTCCCTCGACCTTGGGGACTGACTGCCATAAGTCCTTTCTGGGGTCGACCATAGGAAACAATTTTTTAAATATGGGGGGAGGGACGAAAGGAATACCGGGCCTTTCCCATTCTTTATTAACAATGTCCGCCACCCGCTTGGGTATAGGAAAAGCTTCTGGGAGCCCCGGCACCTCTAGGAACTTGTCCATTTTACATAGTTTCTCTGGGATGACCAAATTTTCACAATCATCCAGAGTGGATAATACCTCCTTAAGCAAAATGCGGAGATGTTCCAATTTAAATTTAAAAGTAATCACATCAGATTCAGCCTGCTGAGAAATGTTCCCTAAATCAGTAATTTCTCCCTCAGACAAAACCTCCCTGGCTCCCTCAGATTGGGTTAGGGGCCCTTCAGAGATATTAATATCAGCGTCGTCATGCTCTTCAGTAACTAAAACAGAGCATCCACGCTTACGCTGACAAGGGTTCATTTTGGCTAAAATGTTTTTGACAGAATTATCCATTACAGCCGTTAATTGTTGCATAGTAAGGAGTATTGGCGCGCTAGATGTACTAGGGGCCTCCTGAGTGGGCAAGACTCGTGTAGACGAAGGAGGGAATGATGCAGTACCATGCTTACTCCCCTCACTTGAGGAATCATCTTGGGCATCATTGTCATTATCACATAAATCACATTTATTTAAATGAATAGGAATTCTGGCTTCCCCACATTCAGAACACAGTCTATCTGGTAGTTCAGACATGTTAAACAGGCATAAATTTGATAAGAAAGTACAAAAAACGTTTTGAAATAAAACCGTTACTGTCACTTTAAATTTTAAACTGAACACACTTTATTACTGCAATTGCGAAAAAACATGAAGGAATTGTTCAAAATTCACCAAACTTTCACCACAGTGTCTTAAAGCCTTGAAAATATTGCACACCAATTTTGGAAGCTTTAACCCTTAAAATAACGGAACCGGAGCCGTTTTAAGCTTTAACCCCTTTACAGTCCCTGGTATCTGCTTTGCTGAGACCCAACCAAACCCAAGGGGAATACGATACCAAATGATGCCTTCAGAAGTCTTTTATCAGTATCAGAGCTCCTCTCACATGCGACTGCATGCCATGCCTCTCAAAAAACAAGTGCGCAACACCGGCGCGAAAATGAGACTCTGCCTATGCTTTGGGAAAGCCCCTAAAGAATAAGGTGTCTAAAACAGTGCCTGCCGATATAAATATATCAAAATACCCAGAATAAATGATTCCTCAAGGCTAAATAAGTGTTAATATCAATCGATTTAGCCCAAAAAATGTCTACAGTCTAAATAAGCCCTTGTGAAGCCCTTATTTACAATCGAAATAAACATGGCTTACCGGATCCCATAGGGAAAATGACAGCTTCCAGCATTACATCGTCTTGTTAGAATGTGTCATACCTCAAGCAGCAAAGGACTGCAAACTGTTCCCCCAACTGAAGTTAATGCTCTCAACAGTCCTGTGTGGAACAGCCATGGATTTTAGTTACGGTTGCTAAAATCATTTTCCTCATACAAACAGAATTCTTCATCTCTTTTCTGTTTCTGAGTAAATAGTACGTACCAGCACTATTTGAAAATAACAAACTCTTGATTGAATAATGAAAAACTACAGTTAAACACTAAAAAACTCTAAGCCATCTCCGTGGAGATGTTGCCTGTACAACGGCAAAGAGAATGACTGGGGTAGGCGGAGCCTAGGAGGGATCATGTGACCAGCTTTGCTGGGCTCTTTGCCATTTCCTGTTGGGGAAGAGAATATCCCCACAAGTAAGGATGACGCCGTGGACCGGACACACCTATGTTGGAGAAAACTGTGCAAAATTTGATAATGGAATTAAGTTAAGATTTTAAAAATTGTGTGTTCTTTAAGAATCATGAACATTTCATTTTGACTTAAAGTGTCATTTTAAAGGAAGATAGTTATGCTCTTGAAGTCAGCCACTGCTTTTCCAATACATTATGGTGTCATTACCCATAGAAAACATTTTGATTTGTTGGAATATGAAACATGGGATTGTCACCAATACATATTCTCAGCCCCCGTGTGGGACTGAAAGGATTCCATAATAATCTAACTATAAAGTGCCTATTGTCATCTAAACAAATGAAGAGGAAGAATGCTGAAGCGTCAAGAGGGAGTTTTGCTAATTTTAGAAAAATCGGAATGTACAGAACTTCAGACATTTCATAAATAGCCACCCCCAAGCTTTATAGGCTATGTAGAAAGCAAATGAATTGTACCAAAAGCCAAGCATAGTTATTTAAATAATAAAAGGGAAATTACAGGCAGTGGCTGACAGTAAATTCTTACTCAGGATGAAAGTCTGTTTTGTTTAAAATCAAAATTAAACTTTAATGATTGAAACAGAGCATGCAATTATAAAAATCTGATTTACTTATATCAAATGTACTTTTACCCTTTATATATAACTAACAAAACAGTCACCATATAGTACTTGATTAAAGGACCAGTCAACACAGTAGATTTGCATAATCAACAAATGCAAGATAACAAGACAATGCAATAGCACTTAGTCTGAACTTCAAATGAGTAGTAGATATTTTTTTCAGACAATTTTAAAAAAGTTAGGTCTTTTTCCACTCCCCCTGTACCATGTGACAGCCATCAGCCAATCACAAATGCATACACGTACCATGTGACAGCCATCAGCCATTCACAAATGCATACACACTTATTCTTGCACATGCTCAGTAGGAGCTGGTGATTCAAAAAGTTTAAATATAAAAGTAATGTGCACATTTTGTTAATGGAAGTAAATTGGAAAGTTGTTTAAAATGGCATGCTCTATCTGAATAATGAAAGTTTAATTTTGATTGAGTGTCCTTTTAACATACACGCTACTAAACCGGTCTCACGGCAACCTCAATTTAAAGGGACAGTCTACTTGAAAATTGTTATTGTTTAAAAAGATAGATAATAACTTTATAACCCATTGCCACAGTTTTTGCATAACTAACACTGTTATATTGATACACTTTTTACCTCTGTGATTATCTCAGTGCTTTTTTGCTAGCTTTTAACAATATTGCATTTAGCCAAATGACAAATGTAAGAAATTTCAAATATCTAAAAAAAAAAAAAAAAATACAAATAATTCTATTGCTGATTTTAACATTTCTAGTGAGTGCTATTGCATCACCATTTTACTATGCATTTGTTCATTAAAGGGATAGTCTAGTATAAATTAAACTTTCATTATTCAGATAGGACTTTTAATTTTAATCAACTTTCCAATTTACTTTTATCATCAAATTTGCTTTTTTCTCTTGGTATTCTTAGTTTAAACTAAACATAGGTAGGCTCATATGCTAATTTCTAAGCCTTTGAGGGCTGCCTCTTATCACATGCTTTTTAAATCTCTTTTCAACACAAAGAGACAGAAAGTACACGTGGGCCATATAGATAACAATGTGTTCAGGCACAGAAAGTTATTTAAGATTTAGCACAACACAATGCTAACTGCAAGACAATAGATAAGAAACAGTCGCAGACATGTGATCAGGGGGCTGGAAGAAGGTTCCTAGACACAAGGTAATCACAGAGGTAAAAAACATAATTTATGTAAGAACTTACCTGATGAATTCATTTCTTTCATATTAGCAAGAGTCCATGAGCTAGTGAAGTATGGGATATACATTCCTACCAGGAGGGGCAAAGTTTCCCAAACCTCAAAATGCCTACAAATACACCCCTCACCACACCCACAATTCAGTTTAACGAATAGCCAAGAAGTGGGGTGATAAGAAAAAAGTGCGAAAGCATATAAAATAAGGAATTGGAATAATTGTGCTTTATACAAAAAAATCATAACCACCACAAAAAAGGGTGGGCCTCATGGACTCTTGCTAATATGAAAGAAATGAATTTATCAGGTAAGTTCTTACATAAATTATGTTTTCTTTCATGAAATTAGCAAGAGTCCATGAGCTAGTGACATATGGGATAATGACTACCCAAGATGTGGATCTTTCCACGCAAGAGTCACTAGAGAGGGAGGGATAAAATAAAGACAGCCAATTCCTGCTGAAAATAATCCACACCCAAAATAAAGTTTAATGAAAAACATAAACAGAAGATTCAAACTGAAACCGCTGCCTGAAGTACTTTTCTACCAAAAACTGCTTCAGAAGAAGAAAATACATCAAAATGGTAGAATTTAGTAAAAGTATGCAAAGAGGACCAAGTTGCTGCTTTGCAAATCTGATCAACCGAAGCTTCATTTTTAAACGCCCAGGAAGTAGAAACTGACCTAGTAGAATGAGCTGTAATCCTTTGAGGCGGAGTTTTACCCGACTCGACATAGGCATGATGAATTAAAGATTTCAACCAAGATGCCAAAGAAACGGCAGAAGCTTTCTGGCCTTTTCTAGAACCGGAAAAGATAAATAGACTAGAAGTCTTTTGGAAAGACTTAGTAGCTTCAACATAATATTTCAAAGCTCTAACAACATCCAAAGAATGCAACGATTTCTCCTTAGAATTCTTAGGATTAGGACATAATGAGGGAACCACAATTTCTCTACTAATGTTGTTGGAATTCACAACCTTAGGTAAAAATTCAAAAGAAGTTCGCAACACCGCCTTATCCTGATGAAAAATCAGAAAAGGAGACTCACAAGAAAGAGCAGATAATTCAGAGACTCTTCTGGCAGAAGAGATCGCCAAAAGGAACAAAACTTTCCAAGAAAGTCATTTAATGTCCAATGAATGCATGGGTTCAAAAGGAGGAGCTTGAAGAGCCCCCAGAACCAAATTCAAACTCCAAGGAGGAGAAATTGACTTAATGACAGGTTTTATACGAACCAAAGCTTGGACAAAACAATGAATATCAGGAAGATTAGCAATCTTTCTGTGAAAAAGAACAGAAAGAGCAGAGATTTGTCCTTTCAAAGAACTTGCGGATAAACCTTTATCTAAACCATCCTGAAGAAACAGTAAAATTCTCGGAATTCTAAAAGAATGCCAAGAAAAATGATGAGAAAGACACCAAGAAATATAAGTCTTCCAGACTCTATAATATATCTCTCTAGATACAGATTTACGAGCCTGTAACATAGTATTAATCACAGAGTCAGAGAAACCTCTTTGACCAAGAATCAAGCGTTCAATCTCCATACCTTTAAATTTAAGGATTTGAGATCCTGATGGAAAAAAGGACCTTGCGACAGAAGGTCTGGTCTTAGCGGAAGAGTCCACGGATGGCAAGAGGCCATCCGGACAAGATCCGCATACCAAAACCTGTGAGGCCATGCCGGAGCTACCAGCAGAACAAAAGAGCATTCCTTCAGAATCTTGGAGATTACTCTTGGAAGAACTAGAGGCGGAAAGATATAGGCAGGATGATACTTCCAAGGAAGTGATAATGCATCCACTGCTTCCGCCTGAGGATCCCGGGATCTGGACAGATACCTGGGAAGTTTCTTGTTTAGATGAGACGCCATCAGATCTATTTCTGGAAGCTCCCACATTTGAACAATCTGAAGAAATACCACTGGGTGAAGAGACCATTCGCCCGGATGCAACGTTTGGCGACTGAGATAATCCGCTTCCCAATTGTCTATACCTGGGATATGAACCGCAGAGATTAGACAGGAGCTGGATTCCGCCCAAACCAGAATTCGAGATACTTCTTTCATAGCCAGAGGACTGTGAGTCCCTCCTTGATGATTGATGTATGCCACAGTTGTGACATTGTCTGTCTGAAAACAAATGAACGATTCTCTCTTCAGAAGAGGCCAAGACTGAAGAGCTCCAAAATATTGATCGGTAATCTCACCTCCTGAGATTCCCAAACTCCTTGTGCCGTCAGAGATCTCCACACAGCTCCCCAACCTGTAAGACTTGCATCTGTTGAAATTACAGTCCAGGTCGGAAGAACAAAAGAAGCCCCCTGAATTAAACGATGGTGATCTGTCCACCACATTAGAGAGTGTCGTACAATCGGTTTTAAAGATATTAATTGAGATATCTTTGTGTAATCCCTGCACCATTGATTCAGCATACAGAGCTGAAGAGGTCGCATGTGAAAACGAGCAAAGGGGATCGCGTCCGATGCAGCAGTCATAAGACCTAGAATTTCCATGCATAAGGCTACCGAAGGGAATGATTGTGACTGAAGGTTTCGACAAGCTGAAATCAATTTTAGACGTCTCTTGTCTGTTAAAGACAGAGTCATGGACACTGAATCTATCTGGAAACCCAGAAAGGTTACCCTTGTCTGAGGAGTCAATGAACTTTTTAGTGAATTGATCCTCCAACCATGATCTTGAAGAAACAACACAAGTCGATTCGTATGAGATTCTGCTAAATGTAAAGACTGAGCAAGTACCAAGATATCGTCCAAATAAGGAAATACCACAATACCCTGTTCTCTGATTACAGACAGAAGGGCACCGAGAACCTTTGTAAAAATTCTTGGAGCTGTAGCTAGGCCAAACGGCAGAGCCACAAACTGGTAATGCTTGTCCAGAAAAGAGAATCTCAGGAACTGATAATGATCTGGATGAATCGGAATATGCAGATATGCATCCTGTAAATCTATTGTGGACATATAATGCCCTTGTTGAACAAAAGGCAAGATAGTCCTTACAGTTACCATTTTGAACGTTGGTATCCTTACATAACGATTCAATATTTTTAGATCCAGAACTGGTCTGAAGGAATTCTCCTTCTTTGGTACAATGAAGAGATTCAAATAAAACCCCAGCCCCTGTTCCAGAACTGGAACTGGCATAATTACTCCAGCCAACTCTAGATCTGAAACACATTTCAGAAATGCTTGAGCTTTCCCTGGATTTACTGGGACACGGGAAAGAAAAAATCTCTTTGCAGGAGGTCTTATCTTGAAACCAATTCTGTACCCTTCTGAAACAATGTTCTGAATCCAAAGATTGTGAACAGAATTGATCCAAATTTCTTTGAAAAAACGTAACCTGCCCCCTACCAGCTGAGCTGGAATGAGGGCTGAACCTTCATGTGGACTTAGAAGCTGGCTTTGCTTTTCTAGAAGGCTTGGATTTATTTCAGACTGGAGATGGTTTCCAAACTGAAACTGCTCCTGAGGATGAAGGATCAGGCTTTTGTTCTTTGTTGAAACGAAAGGAACGAAAACGATTATTAGCCCTGTTTTTACCCGTTGAGATAATAGAATCCAACTGAGAACCAAATAATTTGTTACCCTGGAAAGAAATGGAAAGTAGAGTTGATTTAGAAGACATATCAGCATTCCAAGTTTTAAGCCATAAAGCTCTTCTAGCTAAAATAGCTAGAGACATAAACCTGACATCAACTCTGATAATATCAAAAATGGCATCACAGATAAAATTATTAGCATGTTGAAGAAGAATAATAATATTATGAGAATCATGATCTGTTACTTGTTGCGCTAAAGTTTCCAACCAAAAAGTTGAAGCTGCAGCAACATCAGCCAATGATATAGCAGGTCTAAGAAGATTACCTGAACACAGATAAGCTTTTCTTAGAAAGGATTCAATTTTCCTATCTAAAGGATCCTTAAAGGAAGTACCATCTGACGTAGGAATAGTAGTACGTTTAGCAAGGGTAGAAATAGCCCCATCAACTTTAGGGATTTTGTCCCAAAATTCTAATCTGTCAGACGGCACAGGATATAATTGCTTAAAATGTTTAGAAGGAGTAAATGAATTACCCAAATTATTCCATTCTCTGGAAATTACTTCAGAAATAGCACCAGGAACAGGAAAAACTTCTGGAATAACCACAGGAGATTTAAAGACCTTATCTAAACGTTTAGATTTAGTATCAAGAGGACCACAATCCTTAATTTCTAAAGTAATTAGTACTTCTTTAAGTAAAGAACGAATAAATTCCATTTTAAATAAATATGAAGATTTATCAGCATCAACCTCTGAGACAGAATCCTCTGAACCAGAAGAGTCATTAGAATCAGAATGATGATGTTCATTTAAAAATTCATCTGTATAAAGAGAAGTTTTAAAAGATTTTTTATGTTTACTAGAAGGAGGAATAACAGACATAGCATTCTTGATGGAATCAGAAACAAAATCTCTTATGTTATCAGGAACATTCTGAACATTAGATGTTGATGGAACTGCAACAGGTAATGGTACATTACTAAAGGAAATATTATCTGCATTAACAAGTTTGTCATGACAATTAATACAAACAACAGCTGGAGGAACAGCTACCAAAAGTTTACAGCAGATACACTTAGCTTTGGTAGTTCCAGCACCAGACAGCGATTTTCCTTAAGTATCTTCTGACTCAGATGCAACGTGAGACATCTTGCAATATGTAAGAGAAAAAACAACATATAAAGCAAAATTGATCAAATTCCTTAAATGACAGTTTCAGGAATGGGAAAAAATGCCAAGGAACAAGCTTCTAGCAACCAGAAGCAAAGAAAAATGAGACTTAAATAATGTGGAGACAAAAGCGACGCCCATATTTTTTTAGCGCCAAATAAGACGCCCACATTATTTGGCGCCTAAATGCTTTTGGCGCCAAAAATGACGCCACGTCCGGAACGCCGACATTTTTGGCGCAAAAGAACGTAAAAAAATGACGCAACTTCCGGCGACACATATGACGCCGGAAACAGAAAAGATTTTTGTGCCAAAAAAGTCCGCGCCAAGAATGATGCAATAAAATGAAGCATTTTCAGCCCCCGCGAGCCTAACAGCCCACAGGGGAAAAAGTCAAATTTTTAAGGTAAGAAAAATAATTGATTCAAGTGCATTATCCCAAATATGAAACTGACTGTCTGAAAATAAGGAATGTTGAACATCCTGAGTCAAGGCAAATAAATGTTTGAATACATATATTTAGAACTTTATTAAAAAAGTGCCCAACCATAGCTTAGAGTGTCACAGAAAATAAGACTTACTTACCCCAGGACACTCATCTACATGTTTGTAGAAAGCCAAACCAGTACTGAAACGAAAATCAGCAGAGGTAATGGTATATATATATAAGAGTATATCGTCGATCTGAAAAGGGAGGTAAGAGATGAATCTCTACGACCGATAACAGAGAACCTATGAAATAGACCCCGTAGAAGGAGATCACTGCATTCAAAATAGGCAATACTCTCCTCACATCCCTCTGACATTCACTGCACGCTGAGAGGAAAACCGGGCTCCAACCTGCTGCGGAGCGCATATCAACGTAGAATCTAGCACAAACTTACTTCACCACCTCCATAGGAGGCAAAGTTTGTAAAACTGATTTGTGGGTGTGGTGAGGGGTGTATTTGTAGGCATTTTGAGGTTTGGGAAACTTTGCCCCTCCTGGTAGGAATGTATATCCCATACGTCACTAGCTCATGGACTCTTGCTAATTACATGAAAGAAAGTATATTAATATAACTGTGTTGTTTATGCAAAACTGGGGAATGGGTAATAAAGGGATTATCTATCTTTTAAAACAAAAACAATTCTATGGTAGACTGTCCCTTTAAACAGTACTACTGCATTTAACAGTCCTAACAGTCAAGTACAGACACTGCAGCACTAACAGTCAAGTACAGACACTGCAGCACTAACAGTCAAGTACAGACACTGCAGCACTAACAGTCAAGTACAGACACTGCAGCACTACCCATCTACCAGAATTAAAAAAAATAATAATAAAAAAAAATATTAGTCTTTATACAATGAAAATCATATGCAGAAGAAATATACTGCGGCTTGACAAAATTTATTGGAAATCTCAGAAGTGGGGGAGAAAGTTATTTGCTGTTGTGGAGAAAGTGGATTTCTTTTTTGCACCACTAATTACATAGCTGCCATATATCTCAGGCCTTCTATCATGGCGGTGAGAGTCCACGATCCATTACTCCTGGAAATTGCACCACTAGAGGCCAAGAGAATTGACAGACATAATGGGTTGTGGGCTCTCACCATCTTTATGAAAGAAAATGATAATTAAACCAAAATCAAATACCATAAAATGTTAAATTTAGCACAGTAAGACACTAAAGGGGTATTCTGCCTGTTTTTGTACAAAGTGAAATTTTACAAACCCCATCACTAACCTGTAGTTTTGCTAAACACATATCTACAAGCTGCACAGTTATTGCTCAGATCTGTGCAACACCATATTTATATATATATACACATATACACACACACACACACACACATTATATATATATATATATATATATATATATATATATATATATATATATACATACATACACACACATATACACACACATTATATATATATATATATATATATATATATATATATATATATATATACATACATACACACACATATACACACACATTATATATATATATATATATATATATATATATATATATTATTGACAATGGTAATGTTAACATACATATTAAATAGTGTTTTAAAAGGGGAGTAAAAGTTATACAACTTGCTAACAAAATCATACTTAAAAATTCCTTTAAAACATTTATTTTGTACATAGTACATAGAAGTGATTTGCATAGTGTGTATAGGTGGTTGTAGCATCAGACTTGTAGTAAATCAGTGATGTATTTTGGAGCTGTGTTAATTATTTTTAAATCAGGAGGAAAAAAATTGGAAAAATATTGAAACAATTAGCTTTAATCTTTAAAAGATACAGCGTGAAAATAGATTATTTTGTCTAGCAATTAAAATATGCACAATCTTTTTATAACTACACTTTTTGAGTCACCAGCTGAGGAACTGGCTTTTATTTTGCCACTCTGCAGATAAAGGTCTACACAGATATAGATAGGGCAAAATAATAGACAGATGTACAAAAGCTAACTTAAATATCCTCTAATTGTGACCTTCATGAGCTGCTTGTGGGAACCTAGCTTGCAACAAAGTATTATATGGTTACCCTGTGGAAATTTCCTGGTGAATGAATAATGCCAATAGATTAAACGAATACAAAGAACATTGTGTGAACCATTGAGAATATCTGCAACACAAACAGCCAACCTGTATGTTCTGAAGACACAGTTTTAGTTCATGGAACATAACATTGGTCAAAGTAACGAAGGAAGCAAAAGTATTAAATGGTCACAACATCTAAAGTATTTAAATACATTTCAAGCTTAGGACCAGAGAAGAACAGAATGATTGACAAATACACATTACTTTCTTTGAAATTTGCCTGAAAATATTCTACTACTCATTTCAAATTCAAAGTTGATGCAATTTTCCTTACCCCTGAATAATAAGCCAATCACAAAATGCATACTGTGCTCTTTTGCACATGCTCAGTAGAAACTCAGACAGTGTGCATATAAAAAGAATGTACAAATTTTGATAAATGGGAGTGTCTTTTTAAATTGCATGTTTTATCTGAATCACTGGTTTTGAAACCTGTCCTCAGACCTCCCTAACAGGCCAGATTTTGAGGATATCTGAACTGGAGCACAGGTGAAATAATCAGCCGATTAGTAAACATAGTTATTTTAACCCGTGCTCGACCAAGGCAATGCCGGTTGGGGGAGGCCAGGTTTGAAAACAAGTTATCTAAATAGTGAAACTTAAAAAGTTTACTTTAGTGGCCCTTTAAATTTCAAAATTGTTTTGTTTTATATTTTTAAGAAATAAAAACTACTTAATATTTGTTTTTGTTTGTACAGCTTTAAAAGGGACACTCAAGTCAAAATTAAACTGGAATGATTCAGAAAGAGCGCCCGATTTTAAGAATCTTTCCAATTTACTTCCATTATCAAATGTTGCACTATCTTTTTATATACACACTTTTTGAGGCACCCGCTCCTACTGAGATTGTGCACACACTCACAGGGTATATGTATAGCTATCTTCCGCTTTGGTATTGTGATAGACTGTCTGCTGTGCTTACATATATGGAATATGACTCAGTGCTCGACAAATTTGTTTAAAAATTAGGAGCCAGTAAGGATATTTATGAACCAGACATACTTTTAGGAGCCAGATAGTGCTATTTATTATAGATAAATGGAGAACAACCCAGAAAGTTAGGAGCCAAGGGTAGAATTCTAGGAGCCAGTGGCTCCCAGGCTCCTGGGTTTGTCGAGCCCTGGATTATATGCTTTTAAAATTTTACAATCCGCATTGAATAAATGCACATCGCAATTCACAGTTGGTGCTCCCATTGTGTTTTTGTACAACAAAACACTACACCTAATATTTCAGAGTGACTTGCAAGCCAGAGCAATACTGGTACTATTACGGACTATAGAAATTTAACTAGTGATGCACCGAAATGGAAATTCTGGACAAAAAACAAACCGAAAATCCAGGATTCACTTGGCAGAAAACCGAAACCGAAAATGTATTTTTATCAAATTATTTTAAAATATTTTGTTTTTAGTTTGTTTTTGTTTTTTGCATAATTGGACTATTTAATGAATGAATCTGAATTGAAAAACGGCAAGCTAACAAAATAAAATAACCACACTTTTATTGAAAGTAACACATTACGCCGACATGTTTGGTCAAAAAAGATCCTAAAACAATATGCTACACAATAATTTTACCAAGAAAAAAAAAAAATGAACCCCCCCCCAAAAAAAAAAACAGGAAAAAAACTATGCCATTTTCAGCATCACTAATTAAAATAATATTAAAATATCAATATACTGTATTATTCTGTATTTAGTTCTGTGAATCAATCAGATTTAAAAATGTTTTTACCAATTATTCAAATAAAGTATAGCCCTAGAAAACTATTATTATATGCAAAACAGTAAGTCATGAACTCAAACAGCAGCTCTAGGCTAGCATCAAAATTGAAATATACTACTACACAATAATTTTACCGAAAATAAGAGGCAAAAAATCGAAATACGAAATAACCGAAAATGCCATTTTCGGCCGAAATATTTCTGCGGCCGAAATTTCGGTGCATCCCTAAATTTAACCCTTTTCAACACGACTCAGACTTTCTATTTAGGTGTAACAAGCAGAAAATAAATTCAGGTAAAATCACGATCATACAAAACGGGATATTTATTATTAATAAAACTTTATGCAACACGTTGCTCAGTCACAGAGTGACCGGCTGAAGAAGCTTTATTAAGTAGCTGGGTGGGATCGGAGTAATACTTTGAAATATTATAATTTTTTTGTTATTTATAAAAACAGAATTTATGCTTACCTGATAAATTACTTTCTCCAACGGTGTGTCCGGTCCACGGCGTCATCCATTACTTGTGGGAATATTCTCTTCCCCAACAGGAAATGGCAAAGAGCACAGCAAAAGCTGCCCATATAGTCCCTCCTCAGGCTCTGCCCCCCAGTCATTCGACCGACGGTTAGGAGAAAAAAAGGAGAAACTATAGGGTGCCATGGTGACTGTAGTGTATAGAGAAAGAAATTTTTGAAACCTGATTAAAAAAACCAGGGCGGGCCGTGGACCGGACACACCGTTGGAGAAAGTAATTTATCAGGTAAGCATAAATTCTGTTTTCTCCAACATTGGTGTGTCCGGTCCACGGCGTCATCCATTACTTGTGGGAACCAATACCAAAGCTTTATGACACGGATGAAGGGAGGGAGCAAATCAGGTTACCTAAACGGAAGGCACCACGGCTTGCAAAACCTTTCTCCCAAAAATAGCCTCCGAAGAAGCATAAGTATCAAATTTGTAGAATTTGGCTAAAGTGTGCAGAGAAGACCAAGTCGCTGCCTTACATATCTGATCAACAGAAGCCTCGTTCTTGAAGGCCCATGTGGAAGCCACAGCCCTAGTAGAGTGAGCTGTGATTCGTTCAGGAGGCTGCCGTCCGGCAGTCTCATAAGCCAATCGGATGATGCTTTTCAGCCAGAAAGAAAGAGAGGTAGCAGAAGCTTTTTGTCCTCTCCTCTTACCAGAATAAACAACAAACAAAGATGAAGTTTGTCTGAAATCCTTTGTTGCGTCTAAATAGAACTTTAAAGCACGGACCACATCTAAATTGTGTAACAAACGTTCCTTCTTTGAAACTGGGTTTGGACACAGAGAAGGAACAACTATTTCCTGGTTAATATTCTTGATGGAAACTACTTTTGGAAGAAAACCAGGTTTAGTACGCAAAACAACCTTATCTGAATGGAACACTAGATAAGGTGGATCACACTGCAAAGCAGATAATTCAGAAACTCTTCTAGCAGAAGAAATAGCAACCAAAAACAGAACTTTCCAAGATAGTAACTTGATATCTATGGAATGTAAAGTTTCAAACAGAACCCCTTGAGGACTGAAAGAACTAAATTTAGACTCCAAGGAGTCAAGGGTCTGTAAACAGGCTTGATTCTGACCAAAGCCTGTACAAAAGCTTGTACATCTGGTACAGCTGCCAGTCGTTTGTGTAACAACACAGATAAAGCAGAAATCTGTCCTTTTAGAGAACTTGCTGACAACCCTTTATCCAAACCCTCTTGGAGAAAGGAGAGAATCTTAGGAATTTTAATCTTACTCCAGGAGAATCCCTTGGATTCACACCAACAGATATATTTTTTCCATATTTTATGGTAAATCTTTCTAGTCACAGGTTTTCTGGCTTGAACCAGAGTATCTATCACTGAATTTGAAAACCCACGCTTGGATAAAATCAAGAGTTCAATTTCCAAGTAGTCAGCTGCAGAGAAACTAGATTTGGAAGTTCAAATGGACCTTGTACTAGAAGATCCTGTCTCAAAGCTAGCTTCCATGGTGGAGCCGATGACATATTCACCAGGTCTGCATACCAAGTCCTGCGTGGCCACGCAGGAGCTATCAGAATCACTGAGGCCTTCTCCTGTTTGATCCTGGCTACAAGCCTGGGAAGGAGAGGGAACGGTGGAAACACATAAGCTAGGTTGAACGACCAAGGCGCCACTAATGCATCCACTAGAGTCGCCTTGGGATCCCTGGATCTGGACCCGTAGCAAGGAACCTTGAAGTTCTGACGAGACGCCATCAGATCCATGTCTGGAATGCCCCATAATTGAGTCAACTGGGCAAAGACCTCCGGGTGGAGTTCCCACTCCCCCGGATGGAAAGTCTGACGACTCAGATAATCCGCCTCCCAGTTGTCTACTCCTGGGATATGAATTGCAGATAGATGGCAGGAGTGATCCTCCGCCCATTTGATAATCTTGGATACCTCTCTCATCGCCAAGGAACTCTTTGTTCCTCCCTGATGGTTGATGTAAGCTACAGTCATCATGTTGTCTGACTGGAATCTTGTGAATCCGGCCTTCGCTAGTTGAGGCCAAGCCCGGAGAGCATTGAATATCGCTCTCAGTTCCAGGATGTTTATCGGAAGAAGAGACTCTTCCGAGACCATAGACCCTGAGCTTTCAGGGAATCCCAGACCGCGCCCCAGCCTAATAGACTGGCGTCGGTCGTGACAATGACCCACTCTGGTCTGCGGAAACTCATTCCCTGAGACAGGTGATCCTGAGTCAACCACCAACGGAGTGAGTCTCTGGTCACCTGGTCTACTTGAATCAGTGGAGACAAGACTGCATAGTCCCCATTCCACTGATGGAGCATGCACAGTTGTAATGGTCTTAGATGAATTCGAGCAAAAGGAACTATGTCCATTGCTGCAACCATCAATCCTACTACTTCCATGCACTGAGCTATGGAAGGCTGCAGAATAGAGTGAAGAACTTGACAAGCGTTTAGAAGCTTTGACTTTCTGACTTCTGTCAGGAAGATCTTCATTTCTAAAGAATCTATTATTGTTCCCAAAAAGGGAACTCTTGTTGACGGAGACAGGGAACTCTTTTCTACGTTCACCTTCCACCCGTGAGATCTGAGAAAGGCTAGAACAATGTCTGTATGAGCCTTTGCCTTGGAAAGAGACGACGCAAGAATTAGAATGTCGTCTAGATAAGGTGCCACTGCAATGCCCCTCGGTCTTAGAGCCGCCAGAAGGGACCCTAGCACCTTTGTGAAAATTCTGGGAGCAGTGGCTAAACCGAACGGAAGAGCCACAAACTGGTAATGTTTGTCCAGAAAGGCGAACCTTAGGAACTGATGATGATCTTTGTGGATAGGAATATGTAGGTACGCATCCTTTAAATCCACGGTAGTCATATATTGACCCTCCTGGATTGCAGGTAAAATTGTTCTAATGGTTTCCATTTTGAACGATGGAACTCTGAGAAATTTGTTTAGAATTTTTAAATCCAGAATTGGTCTGAAAGTTCCCTCTTTTTTGGGAACTACAAACAGGTTTGAGTAAAACCCCTGACCTTGTTCCACAGTTGGAACTGGGTGTATCACTCCCATCTTTAACAGGTCTTCTACACAATGTAAGAATGCCTGTCTTTTTATTTGGTCTGAAGATAAGCGAGACATGTGGAACCTTCCCCTTGGAGGAAGTTCCTTGAATTCTAGAAGATAACCCTGAGAGACTATTTCTAGTGCCCAGGAATCCGGAACATCCCTTGCCCAAGCCTAAGCGAATAGAGAGAGCCTACCCCCTACTAGATCCGGTCCCGGATCGGGGGCACCCCTTCATGCTGTCTTGGTAGCAGCAGCAGGCTTCTTGGCCTGTTTACCCTTGTTCCAGCCTTGCATTGGTTTCCAAGCTGGTTTAGCCTGGGAAGCGTTACCCTCTTGTCTAGAGGCTGCCGAGTTAGAAGACGGTCCGTTCCTGAAATTACGAAAGGAACGAAAATTCGACTTATTCTTAGCCTTGAAAGGCCAATCCTGTGGGAGGGCATGGCACTTCCCCCCAGTGATGTCTGAAATAATTTCTTTCAATTCTGGCCCAAAAAGGGTCTTACCTTTGAAAGGGATATTAAGCAATTTTGTCTTGGAAGATACATCCGCCGACCAAGACTTCAGCCAGAGTGCTCTGCGCTCCACAATTGCAAACCCTGAATTTTTCGCCGCTAATCTCGCTAATTGCAAAGCGGCATCTAAAATAACATAATTTATGTAAGAACTTACCTGATAAATTCATTTCTTTCATATTAACAAGAGTCCATGAGCTAGTGACGTATGGGATATACATTCCTACCAGGAGGGGCAAAGTTTCCCAAACCTTAAAATGCCTATAAATACACCCCTCACCACACCCACAAATCAGTTTAACGAATAGCCAAGAAGTGGGGTGATAAGAAAAAAAGTGCGAAGCATATAAAATAAGGAATTGGAATAATTGTGCTTTATACAAAAAAATCATAACCACCACAAAAAAGGGTGGGTCTCATGGACTCTTGTTAATATGAAAGAAATGAATTTATCAGGTAAGTTCTTACATAAATTATGTTTTCTTTCATGTAATTAACAAGAGTCCATGAGCTAGTGACGTATGGGATAATGACTACCCAAGATGTGGATCTTTCCACACAAGAGTCACTAGAGAGGGAGGGATAAAATAAAGACAGCCAATTCCTGCTGAAAATAATCCACACCCAAAATAAAGTTTAACGAAAAACATAAGCAGAAGATTCAAACTGAAACCGCTGCCTGAAGAACTTTTCTACCAAAAACTGCTTCAGAAGAAGAAAATACATCAAAATGGTAGAATTTAGTAAAAGTATGCAAAGAGGACCAAGTTGCTGCTTTGCAGATCTGGTCAACCGAAGCTTCATTCCTAAACGCCCAGGAAGTAGATACTGACCTAGTAGAATGAGCTGTAATTCTCTGAGGCGGAATTTTACCCGACTCAACATAGGCAAGATGAATTAAAGATTTCAACCAAGATGCCAAAGAAATGGCAGAAGCTTTCTGGCCTTTCCTAGAACCGGAAAAGATAACAAATAGACTAGAAGTCTTACGGAAAGATTTCGTAGCTTCAACATAATATTTCAAAGCTCTAACAACATCCAAAGAATGCAACGATTTCTCCTTAGAATTCTTAGGATTAGGACATAATGAAGGAACCACAATTTCTCTACTAATGTTGTTGGAATTCACAACTTTAGGTAAAAATTCAAAAGAAGTTCGCAACACCGCCTTATCCTGATGAAAAATCAGAAAAGGAGACTCACAAGAAAGAGCAGATAATTCAGAAACTCTTCTAGCAGAAGAGATGGCCAAAAGGAACAAAACTTTCCAAGAAAGTAATTTAATGTCCAATGAATGCATAGGTTCAAACGGAGGAGCTTGAAGAGCTCCCAGAACCAAATTCAAACTCCATGGAGGAGAAATTGACTTAATGACAGGTTTTATACGAACCAAAGCTTGTACAAAACAATGAATATCAGGAAGAATAGCAATCTTTCTGTGAAAAAGAACAGAAAGAGCGGAGATTTGTCCTTTCAAAGAACTTGCGGACAAACCCTTATCTAAACCATCCTGAAGAAACTGTAAAATTCTCGGTATTCTAAAAGAATGCCAAGAAAAATGATGAGAAAGACACCAAGAAATATAAGTCTTCCAGACTCTATAATATATCTCTCGAGATACAGATTTACGAGCCTGTAACATAGTATTAATCACGGAGTCAGAGAAACCTCTTTGACCAAGAATCAAGCGTTCAATCTCCATACCTTTAAATTTAAGGATTTCAGATCCGGATGGAAAAAAGGACCTTGCGACAGAAGGTCTGGTCTTAACGGAAGAGTCCATGGTTGGCAAGATGCCATCCGGACAAGATCCGCATACCAAAACCTGTGAGGCCATGCCGGAGCTATTAGCAGAACAAACGAGCATTCCCTCAGAATCTTGGAGATTACTCTTGGAAGAAGAACTAGAGGCGGAAAGATATAGGCAGGATGATACTTCCAAGGAAGTGATAATGCATCCACTGCCTCCGCCTGAGGATCCCGGGATCTGGACAGATACCTGGGAAGTTTCTTGTTTAGATGAGAGGCCATCAGATCTATCTCTGGGAGCCCCCACATTTGAACAATCTGAAGAAATACCTCTGGGTGAAGAGACCATTCGCCCGGATGCAACGTTTGGCGACTGAGATAATCCGCTTCCCAATTGTCTACACCTGGGATATGAACCGCAGAGATTAGACAGGAGCTGGATTCCGCCCAAACCAAAATTCGAGATACTTCTTTCATAGCCAGAGGACTGTGAGTCCCTCCTTGATGATTGATGTATGCCACAGTTGTGACATTGTCTGTCTGAAAACAAATGAACGATTCTCTCTTCAGAAGAGGCCAAAACTGAAGAGCTCTGAAAATTGCACGGAGTTCCAAAATATTGATCGGTAATCTCACCTCCTGAGATTCCCAAACTCCTTGTGCCGTCAGAGATCCCCACACAGCTCCCCAACCTGTGAGACTTGCATCTGTTGAAATTACAGTCCAGGTCGGAAGAACAAAAGAAGCCCCCTGAATTAAACGATGGTGATCTGTCCACCACGTTAGAGAGTGTCGAACAATCGGTTTTAAAGATATTAATTGATATATCTTCGTGTAATCCCTGCACCATTGGTTCAGCATACAGAGCTGAAGAGGTCGCATGTGAAAACGAGCAAAGGGGATCGCGTCCGATGCAGCAGTCATAAGACCTAGAATTTCCATGCATAAGGCTACCGAAGGGAATGATTGAGACTGAAGGTTTCGACAAGCTGTAATCAATTTTAGACGTCTCTTGTCTGTTAAAGACAGAGTCATGGACACTGAATCTATCTGGAAACCCAGAAAGGTTACCCTTGTTTGAGGAATCAAAGAACTTTTTGGTAAATTGATCCTCCAACCATGATCTTGAAGAAACAACACAAGTCGATTCGTATGAGACTCTGCTAAATGTAAAGACTGAGCAAGTACCAAGATATCGTCCAAATAAGGAAATACCACAATACCCTGTTCTCTGATTACAGACAGAAGGGCACCGAGAATCTTTGTGAAAATTCTTGGAGCTGTAGCAAGGCCAAACGGTAGAGCCACAAATTGGTAATGCTTGTCTAGAAAAGAGAATCTCAGGAACTGATAATGATCTGGATGAATCGGAATATGCAGATATGCATCCTGTAAATCTATTGTGGACATATAATTCCCTTGCTGAACAAAAGGCAATATAGTCCTTACAGTTACCATCTTGAACGTTGGTATCCTTACATAACGATTCAATAATTTTAGATCCAGAACTGGTCTGAAGGAATTCTCCTTCTTTGGTACAATGAAGAGATTTGAATAAAACCCCATCCCCTGTTCCGGAACTGGAACTGGCATAATTACTCCAGCCAACTCTAGATCTGAAACACAATTCAGAAATGCTTGAGCTTTCACTGGATTTACTGGGACACGGGAAAGAAAAAATCTCTTTGCAGGAGGTCTCATCTTGAAACCAATTCTGTACCCTTCTGAAACAATGTTCTGAATCCAAAGATTGTGAACAGAATTGATCCAAATTTCTTTGAAAAAACGTAACCTGCCCCCTACCAGCTGAACTGGAATGAGGGCCGTACCTTCATGTGAACTTAGAAGCAGGCTTTGCCTTTCTAGCAGGCTTGGATTTATTCCAGACTGGAGATGGTTTCCAAACTGAAACTGCTCCTGAGGACGAAGGATCAGGCTTTTGTTCTTTGTTGAAACGAAAGGAACGAAAACGATTGTTAGCCCTGTTTTTACCTTTAGATTTTTTATCCTGTGGTAAAAAAGTTCCTTTCCCACCAGTAACAGTTGAAATAATAGAATCCAACTGAGAACCAAATAATTTGTTTCCCTGGAAAGAAATGGAAAGTAGAGTTGATTTAGAAGCCATATCAGCATTCCAAGTCTTAAGCCATAAAGCTCTTCTGGCTAAGATAGCCAGAGACATAAACCTAACATCAACTCTAATAATATCAAAAATGGCATCACAGATAAAATTATTAGCATGCTGAAGAAGAATAATAATATCATGAGAATCACGATTTGTTACTTGTTGCGCTAGAGTTTCCAACCAAAAAGTTGAAGCTGCAGCAACATCAGCCAATGATATAGCAGGTCTAAGAAGAAGATTACCTGAACACAGATAAGCTTTTCTTAGAAAAGATTCAATTTTTCTATCTAAAGGATCCTTAAACGAGGTACCATCTGACGTAGGAATGGTAGTACGTTTAGCAAGGGTAGAAATAGCCCCATCAACTTTAGGGATTTTGTCCCAAAATTCTAACCTGTCAGGCGGAACAGGATATAATTGCTTAAAACGTTTAGAAGGAGTAAATGAATTACCCAATTTATCCCATTCTTTGGAAATTACTGCAGAAATAGCATTAGGAACAGGAAAAACTTCTGGAATAACCGCAGGAGCTTTAAAAACCTTATCCAAACGTATAGAATTAGTATCAAGAGGACTAGAATCCTCTATTTCTAAAGCAATTAGTACTTCTTTAAGTAAAGAGCGAATAAATTCCATCTTAAATAAATATGAAGATTTATCAGCATCAATCTCTGAGATAGAATCCTCTGAACCAGAAGAGTCCAAAGAATCAGAATGATGGTGTTCATTTAAAAATTCATCTGTAGAGAGAGAAGATTTAAAAGACTTTTTACGTTTACTAGAAGGAGAAATAACAGACAAAGCCTTCTTTATAGATTCAGAAACAAAATCTCTTATGTTATCAGGAACATTCTGCACCTTAGATGTTGAGGGAACTGCAACAGGCAATGGTACATTACTAAAGGAAATATTATCTGCTTTAACAAGTTTGTCATGACAATTATTACAAACAACAGCTGGAGGAATAGCTACCAAAAGTTTACAGCAGATACACTTAGCTTTGGTAGATCCAGCAGGCAGTGATTTTCCTGTAGTATCTTCTGGCTCAGATGCAACGTGAGACATCTTGCAATATGTAAGAGAAAAAACAACATATAAAGCAAAATAGATCAAATTCCTTATAAGACAGTTTCAGGAATGGGAAAGAATGCCAATATCAAGCTTCTAGCAACCAGAAGCAAATGAAAAATGAGACTGAAATAATGTGGAGACAAAAGCGACGGCCATATTTTTTAGCGCCAAATAAGACGCCCACATTATTTGGCGCCTAAATGCTTTTGGCGCCAAAAATGACGCCACATCCGGAACGCCGACATTTTTGGCGCAAAATAACGTCAAAAAATGACGCAACTTCCGGCGACACGTATGACGCCGGAAACGGAAAAGAATTTTTGCGCCAAAAAAGTCCGCGCCAAGAATGACGCAATAAAATGAAGCATTTTCAGCCCCCGCGAGCCTAACAGCCCACAGGGAAAAAAGTCAAATTTTTGAGGTAAGAAAAATATGATAATTCAATGCATAATCCCAAATATGAAACTGACTGTCTGAAAATAAGGAAAGTTGAACATTCTGAGTCAAGGCAAATAAATGTTTGAATACATATATTTAGAACTTTATAAATAAAGTGCCCAACCATAGCTTAGAGTGTCACAGAAAATAAGACTTACTTACCCCAGGACACTCATCTACATGTTTGTAGAAAGCCAAACCAGTACTGAAACGAGAATCAGTAGAGGTAATGGTAAATATAAGAGTATATCGTCGATCTGAAAAGGGAGGTAAGAGATGAATCTCTACGACCGATAACAGAGAACCTTATGAAATAGACCCCGTAGAAGGAGATCACTGCATTCAATAGGCAATACTCTCTTCACATCCCTCTGACATTCACTGCACGCTGAGAGGAAAACCGGGCTCCAACTTGCTGCGGAGCGCATATCAACGTAGAATCTAGCACAAACTTACTTCACCACCTCCCTTGGAGGCAAAGTTTGTAAAACTGATTTGTGGGTGTGGTGAGGGGTGTATTTATAGGCATTTTAAGGTTTGGGAAACTTTGCCCCTCCTGGTAGGAATGTATATCCCATACGTCACTAGCTCATGGACTCTTGTTAATTACATGAAAGAAAAAGGAATTAGCTAACTTAAGTGCGTGAATTCTGTCCATGACTTCCTCATATGGAGTCTCCATATTAAGCGACTTTTCTAGTTCATCGAACCAGAAACACGCCGCCGTAGTGACAGGAATAATGCACGAAATTGGTTGGAGGAGGTAACCTTGCTGAACAAAAATCTTTTTAAGCAAACCCTCCAATTTTTTATCCATAGGATCTTTGAAAGCACAATTGTCCTCAATGGGAATAGTTGTGCGTTTGGCTAGTGTAGAAACTGCCCCCTCAACCTTAGGGACTGTTTGCCATGTGTCCTTCCTTGGGTCGACCATGGGGAACAATTTCTTAAATATAGGAGGTGGGAAAAAAAGGTATGCCTGGTTTCTCCCACTCCTTATTCACTATGTCCGCCACCCTTTTAGGGATCGGAAAGGCATCAGGGTGCACCGGGACCTCTAAGAATTTGTCCATCTTGCACAATTTTTCTGTTATGACCAAAGAGTCACAATCATCCAGTGTAGTTAGCACCTCCTTAAGTAATGTGCGGAGATGCTCTAATTTAAATTTAAACGTCACAACATCAGGTTCTGCCTGTTGAGAAATTCTTCCTGAATCTGAAAGTTCTCCCTCCGACAAACCCTCCCTCACTGCCACTTCTGACTGATGTGAGGGAATGACAGATAAATTATCGTCAGGGCCTTCTTGCTCCACTGTATTTAAAACTGAGCAATCACGCTTTCTTTGAAATGCTGGCATTTTGGATAAAATATTAGCTATGGAATTATCCATTACTGCCGTTAATTGTTGCATAGTAGCAAGCATTGGCGCGCTAGATGTACTAGGGGTCGCCTGCGCGGGCATAACTGGTGTTGACACAGAAGGAGAGGATGAAGAACTATCCCCACTACCTTCATTTGAGGAATCATCTTGGGCAACCTTATTAAATGTGACAGTACTGTCCTTACTTTGTCTGGACGCCATGGCACAATTATCGCATACATTTGAAGGGGGGACCGCCTTGGCCTCCATACATACAGAACATGTTCTATCTGAAGGTACAGACATGTTGGACAGGCTTAAACAGGCTAATAATGCAAAAAAAAACGTTTTTAAACAAAACCGTTACTGTCTCTTTAAATGTTAAACAGAGCACACTTTATTTCTGAATGTGTGAAAAACTATGAAGGAAATATCCAATCTTTACCACAGTGTCTTAATGCCTTTAAAGTATTGCACCCCAATTTTCAAGCTTTTAACCCCTTAAATGAGGAAACCGGAGCCGTTTAATCAATTAACAATTTTTAACCCCACTACAGTCCCAGCCACAGCGTTTGCTGCGACTTCACCTGTCTTAGGGGTTATACGATACCAGATTAAGCCTTCCAGGAACGTTTTCAATGATCACCAGACCCTCTCACATGCAGCTGCATGCACTGCATCCAAAACAAACTGCGCAATTATGGCGCGAAAATGAGGCTCTGCCTACTATAGTGAAAGGCCCTTCCTGACTGGAAAGGTGTCTAAACGACTGCCTGGCGCCTAAAAACGTTCCCCAACAATAAAAGTTTTAGAAATCACTTCAAACTTCATAAAAAACTTAAATAAAGCAATCGATTTAGCCCACAAGAGTGTCAACCAGTGTATAGCTCATAATAAGCCTTCATTCTGTTAAGAGTCTAAGAAAATGGCTTACCGATCCCCAAGAGGGGAAATGACAGTCTTCTAGCATTACACAGTCTTGTTAGAAAATGGACTAGTCATACCTTAAGCAGAAAAGTCTGCAAACTTGAGCCCAGAGAACTTCAGTTGGGGGGAACACAGTCCTGCGTGGGAACAGCAATTGATTTTAGTTACTGCTGCTAAAATCATACTCCTCTTTTAAACAGAACTCTTCATCCCTTTCTGTTTTAGAGTAAATAGTACAAACCGGCACTATTTTAAAATAACAAACTCTTGATAGCAGAATAAAAACTACAACTAAACACCACATACTCTTCACCATCTCTGTGGAGATGCTACTTGTTCAGAGCGGCAAAGAGAATGACTGGGGGGCGAAGCCTGAGGAGGGGCTATATGGGCAGCTTTTGCTGTGCTCTTTGACATTTCCTGTTGGGGAAGAGAATATTCCCACAAGTAATGGATGACGCCGTGGACCGGACACACCAATGTTGGAGAAATGATACTTAAGCTATCCAAAGCACAAAAGTATTGCAGAATTTTAAGGACCATTGAACTTGACATTTCAACAATGCATAAAATGTTTTATTATTTAATTATTGCATTCATTATTTATTTTGCAGTCTTTTGATGTAAAATACATCTAAAAAACAATTTATGCTTACTAGATAAATTCCTTTCCTTTCGGATAGGGAGAGTCAACGGGCTTCATTCCTTACTGCTGGGAAATACCACCAGGAAGAGTCAAAGACACCCCAGGCAAAGGATTAAATATCCCTCCCACTTCCTCATTACCCCAGTCATTCTTTGTTTGTTTTACTTTCTCCCACGGAGGCTTGGGTTAATACTTTAGGTTTAGGGCAAGTTATGCAAGCTTTTGTTTACTTTTCCCTCCCACCCTAAGCTTCTATGGTGTCACATGCTTTAAAAAAAATAGATTATCAGTTTTGCATCAACAATCATGATAGGTAAATCATTCTTTGAAAAAGTAACCAAGTTGAATCAGCACTAAATCACCTTATGTGAATATAAAAGAGTGCAGGCTATACCAGTCTGCATATGTGCAGACAGAGTTTCTGCTATATCTGAATATTAGTTTGTGATTGGTTAGCAAGGGTTCTTTTGTCCTGGGACAGGGAAATCCATGAAAAGAAAAAAAACATAAAACAGTATACTCATTTGACAAAATAATGCTGCAATTTTCAATGCAAAAATATTCTTATATATGAAGGTTTATAATCATGTAGTTTAGTGTCCCTTTAAATACAGTAGAATTGCACAATTAAAAGACAATGCAATAGCACTCATGAGACAGCCATCACCCAATCACAGACTAGTATACGTATACACTGTATGAGCTGCTGCCTTAAGGGGACACTATACCCAAACATTTTCTTTCATGATTAAGGTAGAGAATACAATTTTAAACAACATTCCAATTTACTTCTATTACCTAATATGCTTCATTCTTTAGATATACTTTAATGAAGAAATAGCAATGCACACGGTGAACCAATCACAGGAAGCATCTATGTGCAGCTACCAATCAGCAGCTACTAAAGCATGTCTAGATATAATTTTCAGCAAAGAATATCAGGAGAATGAAGCAAATTAGATAATAGAAGTAAATTAGAAAGTTGTTTATAATTGTATGCTCTTTCTATATCATGAAAGAAAACATTTGGGTTTCATGTCCCTTTAATGTGTGCATATAAAAATACTGTGCTCAAATGGAAGTACATTAAAAAGTCTCTTAAAACTGCATGAGCTATCTAAATCATGAAAGTTGAATTTTTACTTTAGTGTCCCTTTAAAGAGATATGAAATCCAAACATGTTCTTTTGTGATTCAGACAAAGCATATCATTTAAAAAAAAGTTTCCAACTTACTTCTTTTATCAAATTTGCTTTGTTCTAATTATATTCTATGTTAAACGGATACCTAGGTAGGCATTTGGAGAACTACATGGCAGTAAATAGTGCAGCCATCTAGTGCTCTTACAAATGGATAACATTCTTGTGAAACTGCTGCTATATAGTGCTCCAGAAATGGGCCGGCTCCTAAGCATATGTCACTGCTTTCCAACAAAAGGTACAAAGAGAGTGAAGAAAATTTGATAGACATAAATCAGAAAGTGGTTTAAAATTGCATGCTCTGTCTGAATCATAAAAGACAAATGTGGGGTTTCATATCCCTTTAACATAAATTGATTCAAAGATAATTTGAGCAACAAACATTGGGGGGGGGGAAAGGAATACCTAATTTTAACTTACTATTGAGCTTACATTTTAGTTGTGCGGTAAATAAAATCTGGGGAGAACAATGAATGACTAAAAAATAAATATAACTAAATTATATAAAAACACACACACAAATATAAAGCTATGTACCTACACACATGCATACTAAGCTCAGCTTTTATCTTCTGTTTGTGTAGTTCTACCGTTTTCAGCATTCTTCAGCCTTTATAATAATTACATTGTTTGCATTTCTCTTTTTAATTAGATATAAAAACTTAATAGGCACTTATTAAAAAAACATATTACAGTAAACTGTGCTTGCATTTTGTGGAACTAGAACTCTATGATATATTAAAAGCTTGATGCATACACAGTGTCCTAAAATTAGTATTTCAGCCTATAGATAAAAAAAAAAGATTTGTATGTTGTAGCAGAATCATATAATATTTACAGTTTTTATGTAGTTTGCCATACAATTTACATACTTTGGCCAGGGCTTGCCAATTTTATTCAAAATCTAAAAGCTGGCTAAGGAGCCAGCAACACTGGAATGGGTAAAACTGTATAGCAATGTACACATTTACTAAGGGACAGTATACAGTGGGGGGAAAAGTATTTAGTCAGCCACCAATTGTTCTCCCACTTAAGAAGATAGAGAGGCCTTTAATTTTCATCATAGGTATACCTCAACTATGAGAAACAAAATGTGGAAAAAAATCCAGACAATCACATTGTCTGATTTGGAAAGAATTTATTTGCAAATTATGGTGGAAAATACGTATTTGGTCACCTACAAACAAGCAAGATTTCTGGCTCTCACAGACCTGTATGTTCTTCTTTAAGAGGCTCCTCCACTCATTACCTGTATTAATGGCACCTGTTTGAACTTGTTATCAGTATAAAAGACACCTGTCCACAACCTCAAACAGTCACACTCCAAACTCCACTATGGTGAAGACCAAAGAGCTGTCGAAGGACACCGGAAACAAAATTGTAGACCTGCACCAGGCTGGGAAGACTGAATCTGCAATAGGCAAGCAGCTTGGTGTGAAGAAATCAACTGTGGGAGCAATAATTAGAAAATGGAATACATACAAGACCACTGATAATCTCCCTTGATCTGGGGCTCCACGCAAGATCTCACCCCGTGGGGTCAAAATGATCACAAGAACGGTGAGCAAACATCCCAGAACCACATGGGGGGACCTAGTGAATGACCTGCAGATAGCTGGGATCAACGTAACAAAGGCTACCATCAGTAACACACTATGCCGCCAGGGACTCAGATCCTGCTTCCCCTTGCTTAAGCCAGTACATGTCCGGGCCCGTCTGAAGTATGCTAGACAGCATTTGGATGATCCAGAAGCAGATTGGGAGAATGTCATTTGGTCATATGAAACCAAAGTAGAACTGTTTGGTAGAAACACAACTTGTCGTGTTTGGAGGATAGAGAATGCTGAGTTGCAACCAAAGAACACCATACCTACTGTGAAGCATGGGGGTGGCAACATCATGCTTTGGGGCTGTTTCTCTGCAAAGGGATGACTGATCCATGTACATGAAAGAATGAATGGGGCCATGTATCGTGAGATTTTGAGTGCAAACCTCGTTCCATCAGCAAGGGCATTGAAGATGAAACGTGGCTGATTTCAACCCCATAGAAAACCTTTGGAGGGAGTTGAAAGTCAGTGTTGCCCAGCGACAGCCCCAAAACATCACTGCTCTAGAGGAGATCTGCATGCAGGAATGGGCCAGCAACAGTGTGTGACAACCTTGTGAAGACTTGCAGAAAACATTTGACCTCTGTCATTGCCAACAAAGGATATATAACAAAGTATTGAGATGAACTTTTGATATTGACCAAATACTTATTTTCCACCATCATTTGCAAATAAATTCTTTCCAAATCAGACAATGTGATTGTCTGGATTTGTTTCCACATTTTGTCTCTCATAGTTGAGGTATACCTATGATGAAAATTACAGGCCTCTCTCATCTTCTTAAGTGGGAGAACTTGCACAATTGGTGGCTGACTAAATACTTTTTTTTCCCCACTGTACACCAAGTTTCATATAACTGCATGTAATAGACACTACTATAAAGAATAATATACAAAGTACTGGTCTAAAATCCAGTATAAAACCTTTTAAAAACTTACTTAGAAGCTCCCAGTTTAACACTGTTGATGAGGTTAGGCTGGGACACCCACTGAAAGGGGCTGAGAAAGCAGAAAGAGCAGACCCTCCCCTGCATATAAAAAGAACCATTACACAAACAGGAGTCTGTAGATTTGGGTCTACATCTGATACTTTGGGGCTTGTTATTAAAAAATAACCCTTCCAGATGGGCTATATTTCTGCAAAGAAAAATCTAGTGTACAGTGTCCCTTCAATGCCTTAGCTGCTAATAACCTAGACATTGCCTATAACCAATACTATAAATAAGACAAATAAAAAAAGAGGCAGTTTGTCACTAGAAATGCCCAGGGAAGATCTAAAGATCAGAATACAAAACTAGTTGTGTGTTTGTGTTTCTAGTATATATAAATTAAACATATTATATAACAACACATGAAAAAAATGTTGTGTGGCAGCCATCAGCCACACATAATAATGCATTTTTTGTGTGTGGCTGATGGCAGCCACATAACATTTTTTTGGGTGTGGTTGATGGCAGCCAATGGGAAGAAGAGAGGGGCATTCATGGGTGTCTTGGGTACTCTAAACCAGGGTGCCAGGGACTAAATTTAAAGTAGCCAGTGGCTGCCAGGCACCTAAGCTTGTAGAGCCCTGCTGTAAACATAAATAAGCAGTTTGAATACAAAAGCATGGTTCTCAGCAGACATAATTTCTCCAGACATACCTCAGTTGTATGCACTATTGAGTGTCTCCCCGGCCATCGGAGCAGACACATTATTGGTGGTGTGTTGAGAAGAACGGCAGAGAGAGATTCTTACTTCAACACACGTACTGTGATGCATTAGGTGAGACTGACAGCTGAAAACCACCAATTGCATCAAAACCTGCTACTTCCATTAGTTGGCAACATACATACTAAAACATGGCTCCAAGTCCCTCCAAACAAAGCCTCAGATTAGGATTCACTCAAACAGGTTTTTAGATTTATTGCATAGAGAGGCCAGAGATGCGGGCATAAGCTTTTTGCCTCGATTATTCCAAGGAGCATGGCTATAACATTTTCCGGGGAGACTGGGAACAATGTTGCAGGCACTGCTGACATCAAGGTTTACTGAGGACCAACTTAGGGGATACAATATAAAAGGTGAATTGTGTTTTGCTGGTTTTAAATGCTATTCTACATTGATGAATGTGTTATAAACTGTTCAAAACTTTTTTTTCCCCCTTAAAATATTTGCAAGCATCTGAAATAAAAATGTAACACTTAATGTTGCATAGTGTTTGGGTACTAGGAGTAGAAGGGGGAAGTATATGCTTTCAAAGGGCTAACACCCTTCTATACATTTTCCCCTTAAAGGGACACTGAACCCAAATTTTTTTCTTTCGTGATTCAGACAGAGCATGCAATTTTAAGCAACTTTCAAATTTACACCTATTATCAATTTTTCTTTGTTCTCTTGCTTTCTTTATTTGAAAAAGGCATTTAAGCTTTTTTTGGTTCAGACCATGGACAGCACTTGTTTATTGGTGGGTGAATTTATCCACCAATCATCAAGAACAACCCAGTTTGTTCACCAAAAATGGGTCGGCATCTAAACTTACATTCTTGCATTTCAAATAAAGATACCAAGAGAATGAAGACAATTTGATAATAGGAGTCAATTAAAAAGTTGCTTAAAATTACATGCTCTATCTGAATCGCAAAAGAAAAAATTTGGGTTCAGTGTCCCTTTAATGATGGTATAAACTTACACCTAGTCAAGCTAGGAACAATTTAAAACAGAAGAGATAAGTAATAAATATCAGGATGCACGTCCATTTTTCAGACTCAAGTGACCAGTAACCTTCCATTGCAAACATTTTGAATAAACCTATGGTCTTAGGGGATTCTATACCACTCAAACCCAAAATATTAGGGCTTGTGGTCATAGGCCAAAATGGGCAACAGATAACTTCACTCTCTGAAATATCTACCAGCTGAGAGCAAACCTCACCCTGTAAGATAAATGGAATAATGGATTTCTTAGCAGACACCATTATACTTACAGTATCTCACAAAAGTGAGTACACCCCTCACATTTTTGTAAACATTTTATTATATCTTTTCATGTGACAACACTGAAGAAATGACACTTTGCTACAATGTAAAGCAGTGAGTGTACAGCCTGTATAACAGTGTAAATTTGCTGTCCCCTGAAAATAACTCAACACACAGCCATTAATGTCTAAACCATTTGCAACAAAAGTGAGTACACCCCTAAGTGGAAATGTCCAAATTGGGCCCAAAGTTTCAATATTTTGTGTGGCCATCATTATTTTCCAGCACTGCCTTAAAGGGACAGTCGAGTCCAAAAAAAAAAAACTTTCATGTTTCAAATAGGGCATGCAATTTTAAACAACTTTCCAATTTACTTTTATCACCAATTTTGCTTTGTTCTCTTGGTATTCTTAGTTGAAAGCTAAACCTAGGAGGTTCATGTGCTAATTTCTTAGACGTTAAAGGCTGCCTCTGATCTAAATGCATTTTGTTAGTTTTTCACCACTAGAGGGCATTAGTTCACGGGTTTCATATAGATAACATTGAGCTCATGCACGTGAATTTACCATGGAGACAGCTCTGTTTGGCTAAAATGCAAGTGTCAAAAGAACTGAAATAAGGGGGCAGTCTGCTGAGGCTTAGATACAAGGTAATTAAAGAGGTAAAACGTGTATAATTATAACTGTGTTGGTTATGCAAAACTGGGGAATTCGTCATTAAGGGATTATCTATCTTAAAACAACAAAAATTCTGGTGTCGACTGTCCCTTTAACCCTCTTGGGCATGACGTTCACAAGAGCTTCAAAGGTTGCCACTGGAGTCCTCTTCCACACTTCTATGACGACATCACGGAGCTGGTGGATGTATGAGACCTTGCTCTCCCCCACCTTCCGTTTAGAGGATGCCCCACAGATGCTCAATAGGGTTTAGGTCTGGAGACATGCTTGGCCAGACCATCACCTTTACCCTCAGCTTCTTTAGCAAGGCAGTGGTCATCTTGAAGGTGTGTTTGGTCATTATCAAGTTGGAATAGTGCCCTGCGGTATATTGGCATTCATGGTTCCCTCAATGAACTGTAGCTCTCTAGTGCCGTCAGCACTCATGCAGGCCAAAACCATGGCACTCCCACAATGAACTGTAACTCCCCAGTGCCAGCAACACTCATGCAGGCCCAGATCATGACACTCCCACGACCATAAAAACTGAAGCCAAAAAAGTTCTAGGCTAAGGAAAACAGAATTTATGCTTACCTGATAAATTACTTTCTCCAACGGTGTGTCCGGTCCACGGCGTCATCCTTACTTGTGGGATATTCTCTTCCCCAACAGGAAATGGCAAAGAGCCCAGCAAAGCTGGTCACATGATCCCTCCTAGGCTCCGCCTTCCCCAGTCATTCGACCGACGTAAAGGAGGAATATGCATAGGAGAAATCATATGATACCGTGGTGACTGTAGTTAGAGAAAATAATTCATCAGACCTGATTAAAAAACCAGGGCGGGCCGTGGACCGGACACACCGTTGGAGAAAGTAATTTATCAGGTAAGCATAAATTCTGTTTTCTCCAACATAGGTGTGTCCGGTCCACGGCGTCATCCTTACTTGTGGGAACCAATACCAAAGCTTTAGGACACGGATGATGGGAGGGAGCAAATCAGGTCACCTAGATGGAAGGCACCACGGCTTGCAAAACCTTTCTCCCAAAAATAGCCTCAGAAGAAGCAAAAGTATCAAATTTGTAAAATTTTGTAAAAGTGTGCAGTGAAGACCAAGTCGCTGCCTTACATATCTGATCAACAGAAGCCTCGTTCTTGAAGGCCCATGTGGAAGCCACAGCCCTAGTGGAGTGAGCAGTGATTCTTTCAGGAGGCTGCCGTCCGGCAGTCTCATAAGCCAATCGGATGATGCTTTTAAGCCAAAAAGAGAGAGAGGTAGAAGTTGCTTTTTGACCTCTCCTTTTACCAGAATAAACAACAAACAAGGAAGATGTTTGTCTGAAATCCTTTGTAGCCTCTAAATAGAATTTTAGAGCACGAACTACATCCAAATTGTGCAACAAACGTTCCTTCTTTGAAACTGGATTCGGACACAAAGAAGGCACAACTATCTCCTGGTTAATATTTTTGTTAGAAACAACTTTCGGAAGAAAACCAGGTTTAGTACGCAAAACCACCTTATCTGCATGGAACACCAGATAAGGAGGAGAACACTGCAAAGCAGATAACTCTGAAACTCTTCTAGCAGAAGAAATTGCAACCAAAAACAAAACTTTCCAAGATAATAACTTAATATCTACGGAATGTAAGGGTTCAAACGGAACCCCTTGAAGAACTGAAAGAACTAAATTGAGACTCCAAGGAGGAGTCAAAGGTTTGTAAACAGGCTTGATTCTAACCAGAGCCTGAACAAAAGCTTGAACATCTGGCACAGCCGCCAGCTTTTTGTGAAGTAAAACAGATAAAGCAGAAATCTGTCCCTTCAAAGAACTTGCAGATAATCCTTTCTCCAAACCCTCTTGTAGAAAGGATAGAATTTTAGGAATTTTTACCCTGTTCCATGGGAATCCTTTCGATTCGCACCAACAGATATATTTCTTCCATACTTTATGGTAAATTTTTCTAGTTACAGGCTTTCTAGCCTGAATAAGAGTATCAATGACAGAATCTGAGAACCCACGCTTTGATAAAATCAAGCGTTCAATCTCCAAGCAGTCAGTTGGAGTGAGGCCAGATTCGGATGTTCGAACGGACCTAGAAAAAGAAGGTCCCATCTCAAAGGTAGCTTCCATGGTGGAGCCGATGACATATTCACCAGGTCTGCATACCAAGTTCTGCGTGGCCACGCAGGAGCTATCAAGATCACCGAAGCCCTCTCCTGATTGATCCTGGCTACCAGCCTGGGAATGAGAGGAAACGGTGGGAATACATAGGCTAGGTTGAAGGTCCAAGGTGCTACTAGTGCATCTACTAGAGTCGCCTTGGGATCCCTGGATCTGGACCCGTAGCAAGGAACCTTGAAGTTCTGACGAGACGCCATCAGATCCATGTCTGGAATGCCCCATAATTGAGTTATGTGGGCAAAGATTTCCGGATGGAGTTCCCACTCCCCCGGATGAAATGTCTGACGACTCAGAAAATCCGCTTCCCAATTTTCCACTCCTGGGATGTGGATTGCAGACAAGTGGCAGGAGTGAATCTCCGCCCATTGAATTACTTTGGTCACTTCTTCCATCGCCAGGGAACTCCTTGTTCCCCCCTGATGGTTGATATATGCAACAGTCGTCATGTTGTCTGATTGAAACCTTATGAATTTGGCCTTTGCTAGTTGAGGCCAAGCCTTGAGAGCATTGAATATCGCTCTCAGTTCCAGAATGTTTATCGGGAGAAGAGATTCTTCCCGAGACCATAGACCCTGAGCTTTCAGGGAGTTCCAGACCGCGCCCCAGCCCACCAGACTGGCGTCGGTCGTGACAATGACCCACTCTGGTCTGCGGAAGCTCATCCCTTGAGACAGGTTGTCCAGGGTCAGCCACCAACGGAGTGAATCTCTGGTCCTCTGATCTACTTGGATCGTCGGGGACAACTCTGTATAATCCCCATTCCACTGCCTGAGCATGCACAGTTGTAATGGTCTTAGATGAATCCGCGCAAAAGGAACTATGTCCATTGCCGCAACCATCAAACCTATTACTTCCATGCACTGCGCTATGGAAGGAAGAAGAACAGAATGAAGTACTTGACAAGAGCTTAGAAGTTTTGATTTTCTGGCCTCTGTCAGAAAAATCTTCATTTCTAAGGAGTCTATTATTGTTCCCAAGAAGGGAACTCTTGTTGACGGGAATAGAAAACTTTTTTCTTCGTTCACTTTCCACCCGTGAGATCTGAGAAAGGCTAGGACAATGTCCGTATGAGCCTTTGCTTGTGGCAGAGACGACGCTTGAATTAGAATGTCGTCCAAGTAAGGTACTACTGCAATGCCCCTTGGCCTTAGCACCGCTAGAAGGGACCCTAGTACCTTTGTGAAAATTCTTGGAGCAGTGGCTAATCCGAATGGAAGTGCCACAAACTGGTAATGCCTGTCCAGAAAGGCGAATCTTAGGAACCGATGATGTTCCTTGTGGATAGGAATATGTAGATACGCATCCTTTAAATCCACCGTGGTCATGAATTGACCTTCCTGGATGGTAGGAAGAATTGTCCGAATGGTTTCCATTTTGAACGATGGAACCCTGAGAAATTTGTTTAGGATCTTGAGATCCAAAATTGGCCTGAATGTTCCCTCTTTTTTGGGAACTATGAACAGATTGTTGTAAAACCCCATCCCTTGTTCTCCTAATGGAACAGGATGAATCACTCACATTTTTAACAGGTCTTCTACACAATGTAAGAATGCCTGTCTTTTTATTTGGTCTGAAGACAATTGAGACCTGTGGAACCTTCCCCTTGGGGGTAGTTCCTTGAATTCCAGGAGATAACCTTGAGAAACTATTTCTAGCGCCCAAGGATCCTGAACATCTCTTGCCCAAGCCTGAGCGAAGAGAGAGAGTCTGCCCCCCACCAGATCCGGTCCCGGATCGGGGGCCAGCATCTCATGCTGTCTTGGTAGCGGTAGCAGGCTTCTTGGCCTGCTTACCTTTGTTCCAGCCTTGCATCGGTCTCCAGGCTGGCTTGGTTTGAGAAGAATTACCCTCTTGCTTAGAGGATGTAGAGTTCGAGGCTGGTCCGTTTCTGCGAAAGGGACGAAAATTTGTTTTATTTTTAGCCTTAAAAGACCTATCCTGAGGAAGGGCGTGGCCCTTTCCCCCAGTGATGTCTGAAATAATCTCTTTCAAGTCAGGGCCAAACAGCGTTTTCCCCCTGAAAGGGATGTTAAGCAATTTGTTCTTGGAGGACACATCCGCTGACCAAGACTTTAGCCAAAGCGCTCTGCGCGCCACAATAGCAAAACCTGAATTTTTCGCCGCTAATCTAGCTAATTGCAAAGTGGCGTCTAAGGTAAAAGAGTTAGCCAATTTAAGTGCTTGAACTCTGTCCATAACCTCCTCATAAGAAGATGCTTTATTGAGCGACTTTTCTAGTTCTTCGAACCAGAAACACGCTGCTGTAGTGACAGGAACAATGCATGAAATTGGTTGTAGAAGGTAACCTTGCTGAACAAACATCTTTTTAAGCAAACCCTCTAATTTTTTATCCATAAGATCTTTGAAAGCACAACTATCTTCTATAGGGATAGTGGTGCGTTTGTTTAGAGTAGAAACCGCCCCCTCGACCTTGGGGACTGTCTGCCATAAGTCCTTCCTGGGGTCGACCATAGGAAATAATTTCTTAAATATAGGGGGAGGGACAAAAGGTATGCCGGGCCTTTCCCATTCTTTATTTACAATGTCCGCCACCCGCTTGGGTATAGGAAAAGCTTCGGGGGGCACCGGGACCTCTAGGAACTTGTCCATCTTACATAATTTCTCTGGAATGACCAAATTGTCACAATCATCCAGAGTAGATAACACCTCCTTAAGCAGAGCGCGGAGATGTTCCAATTTAAATTTGAATGTAATAACGTCAGGTTCAGCTTGTTGAGAAATTTTTCCTGAATCTGAAATTTCTCCCTCAGACAAAATCTCCCTGGCCCCTTCAGACTGGTGTAAGGGCATGTCAGAACCATTATCATCAGCGTCCTCATGCTCTTCAGTATCTAAAACAGAGCAGTCACGCTTTCGCTGATAAGTGGGCATTTTGGCTAAAAACAGAATTTATGTTTACCTGATAAATTACTTTCTCCAACGGTGTGTCCGGTCCACGGCGTCATCCTTACTTGTGGGATATTCTCCTCCCCAACAGGAAATGGCAAAGAGCCCAGCAAAGCTGGTCACATGATCCCTCCTAGGCTCCGCCTACCCCAGTCATTCGACCGACGTTAAGGAGGAATATTAGCATAGGAGAAACCATATGGTACCGTGGTGACTGTAGTTAAAGAAAATAAATTATCAGACCTGATTAAAAAAACCAGGGCGGGCCGTGGACCGGACACACCGTTGGAGAAAGTAATTTATCAGGTGAACATAAATTCTGTTTTCTCCAACATAGGTGTGTCCGGTCCACGGCGTCATCCTTACTTGTGGGAACCAATACCAAAGCTTTAGGACACGGATGAAGGGAGGGAGCAAATCAGGTCACCTAAATGGAAGGCACCACGGCTTGCAAAACCTTTCTCCCAAAAATAGCCTCAGAAGAAACAAAAGTATCAAACTTGTAAAATTTGGTAAAAGTGTGCAGTGAAGACCAAGTCGCTGCCCTACATATCTGATCAACAGAAGCCTCGTTCTTGAAGGCCCATGTGGAAGCCACAGCCCTAGTGGAATGAGCTGTGATTCTTTCGGGAGGCTGCCGTCCGGCAGTCTCGTAAGCCAATCTGATGATGCTTTTAATCCAAAAAGAGAGAGAGGTAGAAGTTGCTTTTTGACCTCTCCTTTTACCGGAATAAACAACAAACAAGGAAGATGTTTGTCTAAAATCCTTTGTAGCATCTAAATAGAATTTTAGAGCGCGAACAACATCCAAATTGTGCAACAAACGTTCCTTCTTTGAAACTGGTTTCGGACACAGAGAAGGTACGATAATCTCCTGGTTAATGTTTTTGTTAGAAACAACTTTTGGAAGAAAACCAGGTTTAGTACGTAAAACCACCTTATCTGCATGGAACACCAGATAAGGAGGAGAACACTGCAGAGCAGATAATTCTGAAACTCTTCTAGCAGAAGAAATTGCAACTAAAAACAAAACTTTCCAAGATAATAACTTAATATCAACGGAATGTAAGGGTTCAAACGGAACCCCCTGAAGAACTGAAAGAACTAAATTGAGACTCCAAGGAGGAGTCAAAGGTTTGTAAACAGGCTTAATTCTAACCAGAGCCTGAACAAAGGCTTGAACATCTGGCACAGCTGCCAGCTTTTTGTGAAGTAACACAGACAAGGCAGAAATCTGTCCCTTCAGGGAACTTGCAGATAATCCTTTTTCCAATCCTTCTTGAAGGAAGGATAGAATCTTAGGAATCTTAACCTTATCCCAAGGGAATCCTTTAGATTCACACCAACAGATATATTTTTTCCAAATTTTGTGGTAAATCTTTCTAGTTACAGGCTTTCTGGCCTGAACAAGAGTATCGATAACAGAATCTGAGAACCCTCGCTTCGATAAGATCAAGCGTTCAATCTCCAAGCAGTCAGCTGGAGTGAAACCAGGTTCGGATGTTCGAACGGACCCTGAACAAGAAGGTCTCGTCTCAAAGGTAGCTTCCAAGGTGGAGCCGATGACATATTCACCAGATCTGCATACCAAGTCCTGCGTGGCCACGCAGGAGCTATCAAGATCACCGACGCCCTCTCCTGATTGATCCTGGCTACCAGCCTGGGGATGAGAGGAAACGGCGGGAACACATAAGCTAGTTTGAAGGTCCAAGGTGCTACTAGTGCATCCACTAGAGCCGCCTTGGGATCCCTGGATCTGGACCCGTAGCAAGGAACTTTGAAGTTCTGACGAGAGGCCATCAGATCCATGTCTGGAATGCCCCACAGCTGAGTGACTTGGGCAAAGATTTCCGGATGGAGTTCCCACTCCCCCGGATGCAATGTCTGACGACTCAGAAAATCCGCTTCCCAATTTTCCACTCCTGGGATGTGGATAGCGGACAGGTGGCAGGAGTGAGACTCCGCCCATAGAATGATTTTGGTCACTTCTTCCATCGCTAGGGAACTCCTTGTTCCCCCCTGATGGTTGATGTACGCAACAGTTGTCATGTTGTCTGATTGAAACCGTATGAACTTGGCCCTCGCTAGCTGAGGCCAAGCCTTGAGAGCATTGAATATCGCTCTCAGTTCCAGAATATTTATCGGTAGAAGAGATTCTTCCCGAGACCAAAGACCCTGAGCTTTCAGGGATCCCCAGACCGCGCCCCAGCCCATCAGACTGGCGTCGGTCGTGACAATGACCCACTCTGGTCTGCGGAATGTCATCCCTTGTGACAGGTTGTCCAGGGACAGCCACCAACGGAGTGAGCCTCTGGTCCTCTGATTTACTTGTATCTTCGGAGACAAGTCTGTAAAATCCCCATTCCACTGACTGAGCATGCACAGTTGTAATGGTCTTAGATGAATGCGCGCAAAAGGAACTATGTCCATTGCCGCTACCATCAACCCGATCACTTCCATGCACTGAGCTATGGAAGGAAGAGGAACGGAATGAAGTATCCGACAAGAGTCTAGAAGCTTTGTTTTTCTGGCCTCTGTCAGAAATATCCTCATTTCTAAGGAGTCTATTATTGTTCCCAAGAAGGGAACCCTTGTTGACGGAGATAGAGAACTCTTTTCCACGTTCACTTTCCATCCATGAGATCTGAGAAAGGCCAGGACTATGTCCGTGTGAGCCTTTGCTTGAGGAAGGGACGACGCTTGAATCAGAATGTCGTCCAAGTAAGGTACTACAGCAATGCCCCTTGGTCTTAGCACAGCTAGAAGGGACCCTAGTACCTTTGTGAAAATCCTTGGAGCAGTGGCTAATCCGAAAGGAAGCGCCACGAACTGGTAATGCTTGTCCAGGAATGCGAACCTTAGGAACCGATGATGTTCCTTGTGGATAGGAATATGTAGATACGCATCCTTTAAATCCACCGTGGTCATGAATTGACCTTCCTGGATGGAAGGAAGAATAGTTCGAATGGTTTCCATCTTGAACGATGGAACCTTCAGAAACTTGTTTAAGATCTTGAGATCTAAGATTGGTCTGAACGTTCCCTCTTTTTTGGGAACTATGAACAGATTGGAGTAGAACCCCATCCCTTGTTCTCTTAATGGAACAGGATGAATCACTCCCATTTTTAACAGGTCTTCTACACAATGTAAGAATGCCTGTCTTTTTATGTGGTCTGAAGACAACTGAGACCTGTGGAACCTCCCCCTTGGGGGAAGCCCCTTGAATTCCAGAAGATAACCTTGGGAGACTATTTCTAGTGCCCAAGGATCCAGAACATCTCTTGCCCAAGCCTGAGCGAAGAGAGAGAGTCTGCCCCCCACCAGATCCGGTCCCGGATCGGGGGCCAACATTTCATGCTGTCTTGGTAGCAGTGGCAGGTTTCTTGGCCTGTTTTCCCTTGTTCCAGCCCTGCATTGGTCTCCAAGCTGGCTTGGCTTGAGAAGTATTACCCTCTTGCTTAGAGGACGTAGCACTTTGGGCTGGTCCGTTTCTACGAAAGGGACGAAAATTAGGTTTATTTTTTGCCTTGAAAGGCCGATCCTGAGGAAGGGCGTGGCCCTTACCCCCAGTGATATCAGAGATAATCTCTTTCAAGTCAGGGCCAAACAGCGTTTTCCCCTTGAAAGGAATGTTAAGTAGCTTGTTCTTGGAAGACGCATCAGCCGACCAAGATTTCAACCAAAGCGCTCTGCGCGCCACAATAGCAAACCCAGAATTCTTAGCCGCTAACCTAGCCAATTGCAAAGTGGCGTCTAGGGTAAAAGAATTAGCCAATTTGAGAGCGTTGATTCTGTCCATAATCTCCTCATAAGGAGGAGAATCACTATCGACCGCCTTTATCAGCTCATCGAACCAGAAACATGCGGCTGTAGCGACAGGGACAACGCATGAAATTGGTTGTAGAAGGTAACCCTGCTGAACAAACATCTTTTTAAGCAAACCTTCTAATTTTTTATCCATAGGATCTTTGAAAGCACAACTATCCTCTATGGGTATAGTGGTGCGTTTGTTTAAAGTGGAAACCGCTCCCTCGACCTTGGGGACTGTCTGCCATAAGTCCTTTCTGGGGTCGACCATAGGAAACAATTTTTTAAATATGGGGGGAGGGACGAAAGGAATACCGGGCCTTTCCCATTCTTTATTAACAATGTCCGCCACCCGCTTGGGTATAGGAAAAGCTTCTGGGAGCCCCGGCACCTCTAGGAACTTGTCCATTTTACATAGTTTCTCTGGGATGACCAACTTGTCACAATCATCCAGAGTGGATAATACCTCCTTAAGCAGAATGCGGAGATGTTCCAACTTAAATTTAAATGTAATCACATCAGGTTCAGCTTGTTGAGAAATGTTCCCTGAATCAGTAATTTCTCCCTCAGACAAAACCTCCCTGGCCCCATCAGACTGGGTTAGGGGCCCTTCAGAAACATTATTATTAGCGTCGTCATGCTCTTCAGTATCTAAAACAGAGCAGTCGCGCTTACGCTGATAAGTGTTCATTTTGGCTAAAATGTTTTTGACAGAATTATCCATTACAGCCGTTAATTGTTGCATAGTAAGGAGTATTGGCGCGCTAGATGTACTAGGGGCCTCCTGAGTGGGCAAGACTCGTGTAGACGAAGGAGGGAATGATGCAGTACCATGCTTACTCCCCTCACTTGAGGAATCATCTTGGGCATCATTGTCATTGTCACATAAATCACATTTATTTAAATGAATAGGAATTCTGGCTTCCCCACATTCAGAACACAGTCTATCTGGTAGTTCAGACATGTTAAACAGGCATAAACTTGATAACAAAGTACAAAAAACGTTTTAAAATAAAACCGTTACTGTCACTTTAAATTTTAAACTGAACACACTTTATTACTGCAATTGCGAAAAAACATGAAGGAATTGTTCAAAATTCACCAAATTTTCACCACAGTGTCTTAAAGCCTTAAAAGTATTGCACACCAAATTTGGAAGCTTTAACCCTTAAAATAACGGAACCGGAGCCGTTCTGAACTTTAACCCCTTTACAGTCCCTGGTATCTGCTTTGCTGAGACCCAACCAAGCCCAAAGGGGAATACGATACCAAATGACGCCTTCAGAAAGTCTTTTCTAAGTATCAGAGCTCCTCTCACATGCGACTGCATGCCATGCCTCTCAAAAACAAGTGCGCAACACCGGCGCGAAAATGAGGCTCTGCCTATGCTTTGGGAAAGCCCCTAAAGAATAAGGTGTCTAAAACAGTGCCTGCCGATATTATTATATCAAAATACCCAAATAAAATGATTCCTCAAGGCTAAATATGTGTTAATAATGAATCGATTTAGCCCAGAAAAAGTCTACAGTCTTAATAAGCCCATGTGAAGCCCTTATTTACGATCGTAATAAACATGGCTTACCGGATCCCATAGGGAAAATGACAGCTTCCAGCATTACATCGTCTTGTTAGAATGTGTCATACCTCAAGCAGCAAGAGACTGCTCACTGTTCCCCCAACTGAAGTTAATTGCTCTCAACAGTCCTGTGTGGAACAGCCATGGATTTTAGTGACGGTTGCTAAAATCATTTTCCTCATACAAACAGAAATCTTCATCTCTTTTCTGTTTCTGAGTAAATAGTACATACCAGCACTATTTCAAAATAACAAACTCTTGATTGAATAATAAAAACTACAGTTAAACACTAAAAAACTCTAAGCCATCTCCGTGGAGATGTTGCCTGTACAACGGCAAAGAGAATGACTGGGGTAGGCGGAGCCTAGGAGGGATCATGTGACCAGCTTTGCTGGGCTCTTTGCCATTTCCTGTTGGGGAGGAGAATATCCCACAAGTAAGGATGACGCCGTGGACCGGACACACCTATGTTGGAGAAATGTTTTTAATAGAATTATCCATTACAGCCGTTAATTGTTGCATAGTAAGGAGGATTGGCGCACTAGATGCACTAGGGACCTCCTGAGTGGGCAAGACTGGTGTAGACATGGAAGGAGATGACGCAGTACCATGCTTACTCCCCTCACTTAAGGAATCAGTTTGGGCAACATTATTATCAGTGGCATCATTGTCCCTACTTTGTTTGTCACAATCATCACATATATTTAAATGGAGAGGAACCTTGGCTTCCGAACATACAGAACATCGTCTATCTGCTAGTTCAGACATGTTAATAGGCATAAACTTGATAACAAAGCACAAAAAACGTTTTAAAATAAAACCGTTACTGTCTCTTTAAATTTTAAACTGAACACACTTTATTACTGAATATGCAAAAAAGTATGAAGGAATTGTTCAAAATTCACCAAAATTTCACCCCAGTGTCTTAAAGCCTTAAAAGTATTGCACACCAAATTTGAAAGCTTTAACTCTTAAAATAACGGAACCTGAGCCGTTTTTACATTTAACCCCTATACAGTCCCTGGTATCTGCTTTGCTGAGACCCAACCAAGCCCAGAGGGGAATACGATACCAAATGACACCTTCAATAAGCTTTTTCAGTGGATCTGAGCTCCTCACACATGCATCTGCATGCCTTGCTTCTCAAAAACAACTGCGCATTAGTGGCGCGAAAATGAGGCTCTGCCTATGACTAGAAAAGGCCCCCAGTGAAAAAGGTGTCCAATACAGTGCCTGCCGTTTTTTTAACAGAATTCCCAAGATTAAAATAACTCTCCAAAGTTATAAACCATTAAATATGCTTATAAAGTAATCGTTTTAGCCCAGAAAAATGTCTACCAGTCTTTAAAGCCCTTGTGAAGCCCTTTATTCTTATATTAAAAATTAAGAAAATGGCTTACCGGATCCCATAGGGAAAATGACAGCTTCCAGCATTACCAAGTCTTGTTAGAAATGTGTCATACCTCAAGCAGCAAAAGTCTGCTCACTGTTTCCCCCAACTGAAGTTAATTCATCTCAACAGTCCTGTGTGGAAACAGCCATCGATTTTAGTAACGGTTGCTAAAATCATTTTCCTCTTACAAACAGAAATCTTCATCTCCTTTCTGTTTCAGAGTAAATAGTACATACCAGCACTATTTTAAAATAACAAACTCTTGATTGAAGAATAAAAACTACATTTAAACACCAAAAAACTCTTAGCCATCTCCGTGGAGATGTTGCCTGTGCAACGGCAAAGAGAATGACTGGGGAAGGCGGAGCCTAGGAGGGATCATGTGACCAGCTTTGCTGGGCTCTTTGCCATTTCCTGTTGGGGAAGAGAATATCCCACAAGTAAGGATGACGCCGTGGACTGGACACACCTATGTTGGAGAAATACTGTGAGTGGCAAACAAGAGACAAAAGTATATAAACTCCCACCACCATGCTTGACTGTAGGCAAGACACTTGTCTTTGTACTCCTCACATGGTTGCCGCCACACACGCTTGACACCATCTAAACCAAATAAGTTGATCTTGGTCTCATCGGACCACAGGACATGGTTCCAGTAATCCATGTCCTTAGTCTGCTTGTCTTCAGCAAAACTGATTGGGGGCTTTCTTGTGCATCATCTTTAGAAGAGGCTTCCTTCTGGGACGATAGCCATGCAGACCAATTTGATGCAGTGTACGGCATATGGTCTGAGCACCGACATGCTGACCCCCCCACCCCTTCAACCTCTGCAGAAATGCAGGCAGCACTCATACGTCTATTTCATAAAGACAACCTCTAGATATAACGCTGAGCACATGCACTCAACTTCTTTGGTTGACCATGGCGAGGCCTGTTCTGAGTGGAACCTGTCCTGTGAAACCGCTGTATGGTCTTGCTCACTGTGCTGCAGTTCAGTTTCAGGGTCTTGGCAATCTTCTTATAGCCTAGGCCATCTTTATGTAGAGCAACAATTCTTTTTTTCAGATCCTCAGAGAGTTCTTTGCCGTGAGATGCCATATTGAACTTCCAGTGAACAGTAAGAGTGTGAGAGCAATAACACCAAATTTAACACAACTGCTCCCCATTCAAAACTAAGACCTTGTAACACTAACGAATCACATGAAACCGGGGAGGGAAAATGGATAATTGGGCTCAATTTCAACATTTCCACTTAGGGGTGTACTCACTTTTGTTGAGTTATTTTGAGGGGACAGCAAATGTACACTGTTATATAGGCTGTACACTCACTACTTTACATTGTAGCAAAGTGTCAATTCTTCAGTGTTGTCACATGAAAAGATACAATAAAATATTTACAAAAATGTGAGGGTGTACTCACTTTTGTGAGATACTGTATAACAATCAGGAAATTCATCTCAGTCATACTGTTTTGCCTGGATTAGTTTTATTATGTTTATTACCAGCATTGAAACAAAATGTAAGGTTAGTTGCTGGGTGGAGAGGAAGACAGTTGGGAGAGGTACGTTCCTTTGAATCCTTAAACGTCAATACATTTGATTGGTTTGATTACTTTTTTTGTGTCTGCCAAGATTTTAATGCTCATTTGAATTCATTCATCTATACATCAAGCAAAGATTACTAAATTCTATTTTTAGTGCATTTTCCCAATAAATGTACTGCTTAATATAGCTCATGTTTAAAATGGATTTGTAGTAATGTGACATTGATACTGTTTACTCACAAGCTACAATGATATTAGTACTTACTACATATTGTATTTCATTTTTCCTGCTGTAATGAATACACTATAGGAGCAGATAATTATTCTTCCTTGTAGGACCAAATCCTGAAGCATTAAATAGGTCACATCAAAATACAGCAATAAACTTTCCTTTTGTAAAAAGTATACTATAAGCTTGTCAGAATAGAAAACAATATAAAACAAATCTTAAAATGATACTTGCACTAAGAAGTGATAAAACATCCAAAATAAAATCAACTTATAAGTGCAAGTATCATTTTAAAATTAACACTCAAGTCAAAATAAACTTTTATGATTCAGATAGAGCGCACAGTTTTAAGACACTTTCCAATTTACTTCAATTATCAAATTTTGCAAATTCTTTTTATATATTCACACTTTCTGGGGAACACGATCCTAATGAGCATGTGCAAGCTCACAGGGTAAACATATAGTCTGTGATTGGCTGATACCTGTCACATGATACCGGGGCCCACAAAATGGGAGAGAAAAAAAAATTGGCAGAGAAAGAAAGGGGGGAAAAAAAAAATCTACTGCTTGTGTAATTCTACTACATTGAGTGGTCCTTAAACTTTTTCACAAACTTGGAGTTTCTCACGAAAATTATTTACATCCACAAATTCTACTGCATTGAGTGGTCCTTTAAGCTTTGTTTTATAGTCAAGTTTATATTAAACTTTGTATATAAGGAACGTTATTGTGTGCTTTCTACTCTTGTTTGGGGCACTGTCTTGATAATAAATAAACTTTTTCATTTTTTAGACAACAGCCTTGACCAAGTTATTTAACCTGTAATAAAAAAAAAAAAGCACCGTCTCTTTTGGGGCGCTCTTTTTTTTCTTTTCTTTTTTTTTTAAATCCTTTAAATATGTGTTAGATGATACATATTTATTTTTAGGAAGTTATGATTTGGTATTTACAATATTTTAATCTATGATGTGCACTCATCTTTTCTGTAATTGCAGCAGCCTGCACCAGGAAAATATCAGGTGATAACCATGTGATGCGTTTGCACAGTGAATTAGGTAACCTCTGACATTAGCAAATCTGTACAGACATTTCTTTAAAAAATTACTCAAACTGCATTAAAAGGAATTCTTACTTTAGACTTATTAGTTCACCATTATAACATTTCAAAACATATCATTGTGTGCATTTTACTTAAAGAGACAGTCTAGTCAAAATTAAACTTTGACGATTCCGATAGGGCATATAATTTTAAAAAAAATTCCAATTTATTTTTATCATCAGATTTGTTCTCTTGTTATTTTTAGTTGAAAGCTAAATACAGATAGGCTCATATGCTAATTTCTAAGCACTTGAAGGCCGCCCCTTATATGAATGTATTTGACAGTTTTTTACAGCTAGAGGGTGTTAGTTCATGTGTGTTATAGATAACATTGTGCTCACTACCATGGAGTTACTTATGAGAGGGCACCGATTGGCTATAGTGCAAGTCTGTCAAAAGAACTAAAATAAGGGGCAGTCTGCAGAGGATTAGAAACAAGGTAATCATAAAGGTAAAACGTATATTTATATAACCTTTTAGGTTATCCAAAACTGGGGAATTGGTAATAAAGGGATTATCTATCTTTTTAACCCCTTAAGGACCAGCGACGTACCCTGTATGTCGCTGGCCTTTTTTTGGGACTTGATTGTTTTATAGTGCGGTCTTGCCACCAGCGTTGAGACTGCTCTATTCCACAAAGCCTGCTGGAGGGAGGGCATTAATAGTGTGTTCTTGCTAGACTTGTGCTATTATGTCCTGAAAAAACCCTTAACAACCAGTGACATAAAGGGTACATTGTGGTCATTAAGGGGTTAAACGACATTACAAATTCTGGAGTAGACTGTCCCATTCAATTAACAAAAACGCACAATTTCCATCATGCAAATTTTTACTCGGATGACAGACAGGGCAATTTGTTCCCAATGATCCATTTTACTGTCTGGAGTGTATTTGATTGTTTAAAAACAGCTCATTTGCCTTTATATCAGCATTTGAAATAGTCGATTAAGTCTGTGGTTTCCCTTCCTATACTGAAAGTTTCTATACCTAGGTATAGGCTATTGACAAACTATGTAAACACAGCAAGCAGAGGAAATCCCTCTCACCATGGTAGGTGGAAGAGAAGAGATAGAACAATTTAAAATCAACATTTTAGAGCTTTAAGTATAGTACAGATAAGAGAAGGAAGCATTTGATCTGATCTGTCTACAAACTTAGCTTATTTTGATGGGCTATGGGTTCAAAGAGCAAATCTAACTATTTAATTTGCAATTTCACATACATTTTATACTCTACAGCTGGTACAACATCATTGGGAACACATTCAGGGAAAAACAATTCTACAGTGAACTGTCACTGACTTTTTTTTTTCTTTTTTTAAATGTATTTTTGCATAAAAAGAAACTAATATAAAATGTATTTTATATAAATATACATTTAATTTTGCAGTGCAAACAGTAAGAGGTTCTGACTGCACTGCATTTCGCAATGTATTTTCACTTTGTCAAGCTAACTAAACTTACTATGTGGTATTTTCTACATTGCAAGAATTAACCCCTTCGCTACCAGTAATTTCATAGGAAAAAATGCTCAAAGTACCAGAGAATTTTAAGCATTTTTGCTATCACTCCATTTAAACATACAGGCTTTTTTTCTTTTATTTACCTACAGTATATAATTTTAAAGTAGACAACCCAAGGTATTGAACTAGGCCCATTTTTTTTTGTATATTTGATTCTATTATTTACTTGCCAAATACAATATTAAATTTTAAAAAAAATTTAACTTTTTTGCAAACTTTGTGTTTCTCACTAAAATTATGTACCCACAACTGTTGCAGTCATAAGCCAAATGGTTATAAAAGCTTCTCTAGTCTCTCTTTTGTTCAGAAACAGCAGACATACATGGCTTTGCAATTAGTTTTTGCAAATTAGGACAACGTTTCGCACCACACTTGAAATTCCTGACATTGAAGAGGTTAATCAAATGGCTTGTAAGGTTCATTTTAAAGATTACCCTCCCACCCCCCAATCCCGGCCTGATCCCTCCCAAACAGCTCTGTTAAAGTGACACTCAAGTAAAAAACTTTCATGATTCAGATAGAGCATGCAATGTTAAAAAAAAAAAAAACACATAATTTATGCTTACCTGCTAAATTTATTTATTTCCGGATATGATGAGTCAACGGAATTATCAATTACTATTGGGAATATCACTCCTGGCCAGCAGGAGGAGGCAAAGAGCACTACAGCAAAGCTGCTATATACTGTATATGTGGCTTCCCTTACCCATAACCTCCAGTCATTCGACCCGAAGGAAAAATAGAAAAAGATGATAACACAAAAGTGTAGAGGTGCCTAAGGTTTTAGAAAAAATAACCGTCTTAAATAAAGTGTGGGCCGTAGACTCACCATATCCGGAAATAAATTTATCAGGTAAGCATAAATTATGTTTTCTTTCCTAAGATATGGTGAGTCCATGGAATTATCAATTACTATTGAGAATCAATACCCAAGCTAGAGGACACAGATGATAAGGGAGGGACATGACAGGTAGACCTAAACAGAAGGCACCACCGCTTGAAGAACCCTTCTCCCAAAAGAAGCCTCAGCTGAGGCAAAAGTATAAAATTTATAAAACTTTGAAAAAGTATGCAAAGAGGTTCAAATTGCAGCCTTGCAAAACTGTTCCACAGAAGATTAATTTTTAAATGCCCAGGAAGAAGTAACCGCCCTCGTAGAATGAGCAGTGATTCTCTCAGGAGGTTGCTGTCCAGCAGTCTCATAGGCTAAACGAATAATACTTCTTAGCCAAAGAGAAATAGCTGTAGATTTTTGACCCTTGCGCTTCCCAGAAAAACAAACAAACAAAGCAGAAGACTGACGAAAGTGCTTAGTCGTCTGAAGATAGAACTTCAATGCACGTACAACATCTAAGTTGTGCAATAAACACTCCTTAGGAGAAGAAGAATTAGGACACAAAAAAAGGAATCACAATCTCCTGATAAATATTCTTGTTTGAAACAACCATAGGTAGGAAACCTAATTTAGTACGTAAAACCACCTTATCAGAATGAAAAATAAGAGAAGGAGAATCAAACTGCAGAGCCAAGAGTTCCAAAACTTTCTGAGCAGAAGAAATAGCAACAAGAAACAAAACCTTCCAAGATAACATCTTGATATCTAAGGAATGCATAGGTTCAAACAGAGCCCACTGTAAAACTCTAAGAACAAGGTTAAGACTCCTAACCAAAGCCTGACAAAAAGATTGCACATCTGGTGCATCTGCCAAACGCTTATGCAACAAAATAGACAATGCAGAAATCTGACTGACGAATCAAACCTTCTCAACGTCACAATAGAGGAGTGTGGGCATGAAGGGGTTAATGGCACACAGCTCTGGTTCCCTTAACCTTGCAACTCTGCAAAAAGGACCTTGAAAGGGACACCTCATTAATCTCCAAATTGTCCTAATTAACAATTACCCTGCTGCCACCACCAAAAAACTTTTACATTAAAAGGGAGTTTTGGGGAACCCCTAAAAACTCACACTATTTAACAATTAGATAACGTGCCTTTAACCTTGTTAGAGCCCAAAAGACAGAATGAGATTTTCTATGTGTTTAATAACAAAAATATCAATACAGGTTACACAGTGCGAAATTATAAAGTCATTCAAAATAACATACAATTGCAAAGCTACAATTCTTTAAAAAGAAAATGGGACATGAAAAGAATTACACACAATATCTAACTTATTACCAAGTTCCTTTAGATATGTGGAGAATGCCGGTCCTGATGTTAAGTGGTTTGGGTCCCAGGGCAGTTCTGCCCACCAAGTCTTTCTGCTGCATACTTAAACGAAACCTTCTTTGGCTTGTCAAAGACACCGCCCTTGTTATAATTTACGACGAGTTCACAGTACCAGTCTCCAATGGGAGGAGCGTTTTGCATTCCTACACAGTGTTACACACAAAACACTAGGCTAAGGAGTGGGGGGAAGGGAGGGGGTCTCAGGTTACAGCTTTCCTGAAAACAGATTTCACACTAACCCTTTCCAGACCACAATACCACCTCTGCCGGGTAGTCAATCCAGGTAGCAACTACTCCACATGATTGTATCATGACACTGACCTTTCAGAGTACTAGCTGACAAACCCTTCTTTAGATCCTCCTGGAGAAAAGACAAAATCCTAGGAATCCTGACTCTACTCCAAGAGTAGCCTCTGGATTCACACCAATACAGATATTTACGCCATATCGTATAGTAAATCTTTCTCGTCACAGGCTTACAAGCCTGAAACATGGTCTCAATGACGACGCTGAAAACCCACGCTTAGATAAAATCAAGCGTTCAATCTCCAAGCAGTCAGCTTCAGAGAAACAAGATTTTGATGAAGAAAAGGACCCTGAAGTAGAAGTTCCTTCCTCATAGGGAGTCTCCACAGTGGTAGAGATGACATTTCCACTAGATCTGCATACCAGATACTGCGAGGCCACACCGGCGCTATGAGAATCACCAGCACCCTCTCTCTGCTTGATCCGAGCAATGACTCTTGGCAGGAGAGCGAAAAGAGGAAATATGTATGCTAGACTGGAAATTCCAAGGAACCACCAGAGCATCTATCAAGAAAGCCTGTGGATCCCTTGATCTTGAGCCGTACCTCAAAAGCTTAGCATTATGCCTAGAAGCCATGAGATCCAGTTCTGGCTGCCCCCAATTGAGGATTAAACTGGAAAATACTTCAGGATGGAGTTCCCACTCTCCCGGATGAAAAGGTATGTCAGCTCAGAAAATCTGCCTTCCAATTGTCCACTCCTGGGATGTGGATCGCATAAAGACAAGTTGTGAGACTCCCCCCACTGGATTAATCGGGCCACCTCTGACATGGCCAAGGAACTCTGAGTTCCCCCCTGGTGGTTCATGTACGCCACCGAAGTGAAGTTGTCCGACTGGAACCTGATAACCCAGGGCTAAGGCTAGCTGAGGCCAGACCAGTAGAGCATTGAAAATCGCTCTCAGTTCTAGAATGTTTATAGAGAGAACTGATTTCTCCCGAGTCCAAAGACCCCGAGTCTTCAATGACCCCAAATTGCTCCCCAACCTATTAGGCTGGCATCCGTGGTCACGATCACCCAGGAAGGTCTGCGAAAGCATGTTCCATGGGAGAGGTGTTCCTTAGACAGCCACCAAAGAAAGAGTCCCTTGTCGCCTGATCCAGAACTTTTTGCGGAGACGGATCTGCTTAGTCCCCATTCCATTGCCTTAACATGCATAACTGCAGAGGTCTGAGATGGAACCGAGCAAACAGAATGATGTCCATGGAAGCTAATATCAGACCAATTACCTCCATACATAGAGCCACTGACGGCCGAGGAGAGGACTGAAGGACGAGACAAGAGTCGAAGATCTTTGTTTTTCTGACCTCGGTCAGAAAACATAATTTATGTAAGAACTTACCTGATAAATTCATTTCTTTCATGTTAGCATGAGTCCATGAGCTAGTGACGTATTGGGATATACATTCCTACCAGGAGGGGCAAAGTTTCCCAAACCTCAAAGTGCCTATAAATACACCCCTCACCACACCCAGAAATCAGTTTAACGAATAGCCAAGAAGTGGGGTGATAAGAAAAAAGTGCGAAAGCATAAAAAATAAGGAATTGGAATAATTGTGCTTTATACAAAAAAAATCATAACCACCATAAAAAGGGTGGGCCTCATGGACTCTTGCTAATATGAAAGAAATTAATTTATCAGGTAAGTTCTTACATAAATTATATGTTTTCTTTCATGTAATTAGCAAGAGTCCATGAGCTAGTGACGTATGGGATATAAATACCCAAGATGTGGAACTTCCACGCAAGAGTCACTAGAGAGGGAGGGATAAAAATAAAGACAGCCAATTCCGCTGAAAAATAAATCCACAACCCAAAAAAGTGAAACAAATTGAAACTAAAAGCAGAAGAATCAAACTGAAACAGCTGCCTGAAGTACTTTTCTACCAAAAACTGCTTCAGAAGAAGAAAACACATCAAAATGGTAGAATTTAGTAAAAGTATGCAAAGAAGACCAAGTAGCTGCTTTGCAAATTTGATCAACTGAAGCTTCAGGAAGTAGAAACTGACCAAGTAGAATGAGCTGTAATTCTTTGAGGCGGAGCTTTACCCGACTCAACATAAGCATAATGAATTAGAGACTTTAACCAAGATGCCAGAGAAACGACGAGAAACGGCAGAAGCTTTCTGGCCTTTCCTGGAACCGGAAAAGATAACAAATAGACTAGAAGTCTTTCGGAAATCTTTAGTAGCTTCAACATAATATTTCAAAGCTCTAACTACATCCAAAGAATGCAACGATCTTTCCTTAGAATTCTTAGGATTAGGACATAATGAAGGAACCACAATTTCTCTACTAATGTTGTTAGAATTCACAACCTTAGGTAAAAATTTAAATGAAGTTCGCAACACCGCCTTATCCTGATGAAAAATCAGAAAAGGAGACTCACAAGAAAGAGCAGATAATTCAGAAACTCTTCTAGCAGAAGAGATGGCCAAAAGAAACAAAACTTTCCAAGAAAGTAATTTAATATCCAGCGAATGCATAGGTTCAAACGGAGGAGCTTGAAGAGCCCTCAAAACCAAATTCAAACTCCAAGGAGGAGAAATTGACTTAATGACAGGTTTAATATGGACCAAAGCCTGTACAAAACAATGAATATCAGGAAGATTAGCAATCTTTCTGTGAAACAGCACAGAGAGAGCAGAAATTTGTCCTTTCAAGGAACTTGCAGACAAGCCTTTATCCAGACCATCCTGGAGAAACTGTAAAATTCTAGGAATTCTAAAAGAATGCCAAGAAAAATGATGAGAACACCAAGCAATGTAAGTCTTCCAGACTCGATAATATATCTTCCTAGACACAGATTTACGAGCCTGCAACATAGTATTAATTACGGAGTCAGAGAAACCTCTATGACTGAGAATCATGCGTTCAATCTCCATACCTTCAAATTTAATGATTTGAGATCCGGATGGAAAAAAGGACCTTGCGATAGAAGGTCTGGTCTTAACGGAAGAGTCCACGGTTGGCAAGTGGCCATCCGAACAAGATCCGCATACCAAAACCTGTGAGGCCATGCTGGAGCCACTAGCAGAACAAACGAACGCTCCTTTAGAATCTTGGAGATCACTCTTGGAAGAAGAACTAGAGGCGGAAAGATATAGGCAGGATGATACTTCCAAGGAAGTGACAATGCATCCACTGCCTCCGCCTGAGGATCCCTGGATCTGGACAGATACCTGGGAAGCTTCTTGTTTAGATGAGAAGCCATCAGATCTATTTCTGGAAGTCCCCAGATTTGAACAATCTGAAGAAAAACTTCTGGGTGAAGAGACCATTTGCCAGGATGTAACGTCTGGCGGCTGAGATAATCCGCTTCCCAATTGTCTATACCTGGGATGTGAACCGCAGAAATTAGACAGGAGCTGGATTCCGCCCATACAAGTATTCGAAATACTTTTTTCATGGCCAGAGGACTGTGAGTCCCTCCTTGATGATTGACATATGCCACGGTTGTGACATTGTCCGTCTGATAACAAATGAACGATTCTCTCTTCAGAAGAGGCCACGACTGAAGAGCTCTGAAAATCGCATGGAGTTCCAAAATGTTGATTGGTAATCTCGCCTCCTGAGATTTCCAAACCCCCTGCGCTGTCAGAGACCCCCATACAGCTCCCCAACCTGTCAGACTCGCATCTGTTGAGATCACAGTCCAGGATGGAAGAACAAAAGAAGCCCCCTGAACTAGACGATGGTGGTCTGTCCACCACGTCAGAGAGTGTCGAACAATCGGATTTAGAGATATTAACTGTGATATATTTGTATAATCCCTGCACCACTGGTTCAGCATACAGAGCTGAAGAGGTCGCATGTGAAAACGAGCAAAGGGGATCGCGTCCGATGCAGCAGTCATAAGACCTAGAATTTCCATGCATAAGGCTACCGAAGGGAATGATTGAGACTGAAGGTTTCGACAGGCTGAAACCAACTTCAGACGTCTTTTGTCCGTTAGAGACAGAGTCATGGACACTGAATCTATCTGGAAACCTAAAAAGGTAACCCTTGTCTGAGGAATCAATTAACTTTTTGGTAAATTGATCCTCCAACCATGTTCTTGAAGAAACGATACAAGTCGATTCGTATGAGATTCTGTTAAATGTGAAGACTGAGCAAGTACCAAGATATCGTCCAAATAAGGAAATCCCACAATACCCTGTTCTCTGATTACAGATAGCAGGGCACCGAGAACCTTTGAAAAAATCCTTGGAGCTGTTGCTAGGCCGAATGGCAGAGCCACAAATTGGTAATGCTCGTCTAGAAAAGAGAATCTCAGAAACTGATAGTGATCTGGATGAATCGGAATATGCAGATATGCATCCTGCAAATCGATTGTGGACATATAATGCCCTTGCTGAACAAAAGGTAGAATAGTCCTTATAGTTACCATTTTGAATGTTGGTATCCTTACATAACGATTCAATATTTTTAAATCCAGAACTGGTCTGAAGGAATTCTCCTTCTTTGGCACGATAAATAGATTTGATTAAAAACCCAGCCCCTGTTCCAGAACTGGAACTGGCACAATTACTCCAGCCAACTCTAGATCTGAAACACATTTCAGAAACGCTTGAGCTTTCACTGGATGTATTGGAACGCGAGAAAGAAAAAATCTTCTTGCAGGAGGCCTTATCTTGAAACCTATTCTGTACCCTTGTGAGACAATGTTCTGAATCCAAAGACTGTGAATCGAATTGATCCAAATTTCTTTGAAAAATCGTAAGCTGCCCCATACCAGCTGGGCTGGAATGAGGACCGCACCTTCATGTGGACTTGGGAGCTTGTTTTGGCTTTCTAAAAGGTTTGCATTTATTCCAGACCGGAGATGGTTTCCAAACAGAAACTGTTCCTGTAGAAGAAGGATCGGGCTTTTGCTCCTTATTCTGACGAAAGGAACGAAAACGATTAGCAGCCCTATATTTACCTTTAGATTTTTTTATCCTGCGGTAAAAAAGTTCCTTTCCCCCCAATAACAGTTGAAATAATAGAATCCAACTGTGAACCAAACAATTTATTACCTTGGAAAGAGAGGGAAAGCAAAGTTGACTTAGAAGACATATCAGCATTCCAAGTTTTAAGCCATAAAGCTCTTCTACATAAAATAGCTAAAGACATATACCTGATATCAACTCTAATGATATTAAAGATGGCATCACAAATATAGTTATTAGCATGTTGAAGAAGATTAACAATGCTCTGAGAATTATGATCTGTTACTTGTTGTGCTAAAGCCGCTAACCAGAAAGTTGAAGCTGCAGCAACATCTGCCAAAGATATAGCAGGTCTAAGAAGATTACCTGAACATAAATAGGCTTTTCTTAGAAAGGATTCAATCTTCCTATCTAATGGATCCTTAAAGGAAGTACTATCTGCCGTAGGAATAGTAGTACGTTTAGCAAGAGTAGAGATAGCCCCATCAATTTTAGGGATTTTGTCCCAAAACTCTAATCAGTCAGATGGCACAGGATACAATTTCTTAAACCTTTTAGAAGGAGTAAAAGAATTACCCAGATTATTCCATTCCCTGGAAATTACTTCAGAAATAGCATCAGGGACAGGAAAAACCTCCGGAATAACCACAGGAGGTTTAAAAACCGTATTTAAACGTTTAGATTTAGTATCAAGAGGACCAGATTCCTCTATTTCTAATGCAATTAAGACTTCTTTAAGTAAAGAACAAATAAATTCCATTTTAAATAAATATGAAGATTTATCAGTATCAATCTCTGAAACAGACTCCTCTGAACCAGAGAAATTATCATCAGAAACAGAATCAGAATGGTGATGTTCATTTAAAAATTCATCTGGAAAATTAGAAGTTTTAAAAGACCTTTTACGTTTACTGGAAGGAGGAATAACAGACATAGCCTTCTTAATAGATTTAGAAACAAAATCTCTTATGTTAACAGGAACACCCTGAGCATTAGATGTTGAAGGAACAGCAACAGGTAATGGAACATTACTAAAGGAAATATTCTCTGCATTAGCAAGTTTATCATGACATTTATCACAAACAGCTGGAGGGACAGTTACCACAAGTTTACAACAAATGCACTTAACTTTGGTAGATCCAGCATCAGGCAGCGAATTTCCAGAAGTAGCTTCTGATTCAGGGTCAACCTGAGACATCTTGCAATATGTAATAGAAAAAACAACATATAAAGCAAAATTTATCAAACTCCTTAAATGACAGTTTCAGGAATGGGAAAGAATGCCAATGAACAAGCTTCTAGCAACCAGAAGCAAATAAACAATGAGACTTAAATAATGTGGAGACAATAATGACGCCCATAATTTTTAGCGCCAAAAAAGACGCCCACATTATTTGGCGCCTAAATGCTTTGGCGCCAAAAATGACACCACATCCGGCGACGCCGACATCTTTGGTGCAAAAAACGTCAAAAAAATTACACAAATACAAAACAACTTCCGGTGACACGTATGACGCCGGAAATGACAAGGAAAAAAAAAAAGTCCGCGCCAAGAATGACGCAATAAAATGAAGCATTTTCAGCCCCCGCGAGCCTAACAGCCCACAGGAAAAAAAGTCAAAAAATTTTAAGGGAAAAATTTAATAATCAAATGCATTATCCCAAATAATGAAACTGACTGTCTGAAATAAGGAATATTGAACATCCTGAATCAAGGCAAATAAATGTTTAGAACTTTATATAAAAGTGCACAACCATAGCTTAGAGTGTCACAGAAAATAAGACTTACTTACCCCAGGACACTCCTCTACATGTAGTAGATAACCAAACCAGTACTGAAACGAGAATCAGTAGAGGTAATGGTATATATAAGAGTATATCGTCGATCTGAAAAGGGAGGTAAGAGATTAATCTCTACGACCGATAACAGAAAACCTATGAAATAGACCCCGTAGAAGGAGATCATTGAATTCAAATAGGCAATACTCTCTTCACATCCCTCTGACATTCACTGCACACTGAGAGGAAAACCGGGCTCCAGCCTGCTGCGAAGCGCATATCAACGAAGAATCTAGCACAAACTTACTTCACCACCTCCAAGGGAGGCAAAGTTTGTAAAACTGATTTGTGGGTGTGGTGAGGGGTGTATTTATAGGCATTTTGAGGTTTGGGAAACTTTGCCCCTCCTGGTAGGAATGTATATCCCATACGTCACTAGCTCATGGACTCTTGCCAATTACATGAAAAATATCTTAATTAGTAGGGAGTCTATTATGGTCCCTAAAAACACTACTCTTGTGGCTGGAATCAGAGAACTCTTTCCCAGATTTACTTTCCAACCGTGGGAGCGAAGAAAAGACAAGATCTCTGTATGAGAGTTTGCTTGTTGAAAAGACGGCGCCTGAACCAGAATGTCCTCCAGATAAGGTGCAACAGTAATGCCCAGAGACTGAATCACTGCCAAAAGAGCCTCCAGGACCTTTGAGAAAATTCTGGGAGCTGTGGCAAGGCCGAAAGGAAGAGCCACAAACTGAAAATCATTGTCTAAGAAAGCAAACCTTAGAAACTTGTGATGATCCCGGTGAATGGGAACATGAAGGTACGCATCCTTTAAGTCTATGGTTGTCATAAACTGACCCTCTTGAATCAAAGGAAGAATGGAATGTATAGTCTCCATCTTGAAGGACGGTACACTGAGGAACTTGTTTAAACACTTTAGGTCTAAAATAGGTCTGAAAGTCCGCTCTTTCTTGGAAACCACAGACAGATTTGAATAAAACATAATTTATGCTTACTTGATAAATTTATTTCTCTTGTAGTGTATTCAGTCCACGGGTCATCCATTACTTATGGGATTATATCTCCTTCCCAACAGGAAGTTGCAAGAGAATCACCCAAGCAGAGCTGCTACATAGCTCCTCCCCTCACACGTCATATCCAGTCATTCGACCGAAACAAGACAAGAAAGGAGAAACCATAGGGTGCAGTGGTGACTGTAGTTTGAATTAAAAATTTAGATCTGCCTTAAAAGACAGGGCGGGCCGTGGACTGAATACACTACAAGAGAAATAAATTTATCAGGTAAGCATAAATTATGTTTTCTCTTGTTAAGTGTATTCAGTCCACGGGTCATCCATTACTTATGGGATACCAATACCAAAGCTAAAGTACACGGATGATGGGAGGGACAAGGCAGGAACTTTAAACGGAAGGAACCACTGCCTGTAGAACCTTTCTCCCAAAAACAGCCTCCGAAGAAGCAAAAGTGTCAAATTTGTAATATTTTGAAAAAGTGTGAAGTGAAGACCAAGTTGCAGCCTTGCAAATCTGTTCAACAGAGGCCTCATTCTTAAAGGCCCAGGTGGAAGCCACAGCTCTAGTTGAATGAGCTGTAACTCTTTCAGGAGGCTGCTGTCCAGCAGTCTCATAGGCTAAGTGTATTATGCTACGAAGCCAAAATGAGAGAGAGGTAGCCGAAGCTTTTTGACCTCTCCTCTGTCCAGAGTAAACGACAAACAGGGAAGATGTTTGACGAAAATCTTTAGTTGCCTGCAAATAGAACTTCAGGGCACAGACTACGTCCAGATTATGCAAGAGTCGCTCCTTCCTTGAAGAAGGGTTAGGACACAGTGATGGAACAACAATCTCTTGATTGATATTCCTGTTAGAAACTACCTTAGGTAAGAACCCAGGTTTAGTACGCAGAACTACCTTGTCTGAATGGAAAATCAGATAAGGAGAATCACAATGTAAGGCAGATAACTCAGAGACTCTTCGAACCGAGGAAATAGCCATCAAAAACAGAACTTTCCAAGATAACAGCTTAATATCAATGGAATGAAGGGGTTCAAAAGGAACACCTTGAAGAACTTTAAGAACTAAGTTTAAACTCCACGGCGGAGCAACAGTCTTAAACACAGGCCTAATCCTAGCTAAAGCCTGACAAAAGGCCTGAACGTCTGGAACTTCTGCCAGACGTTTGTGTAGAAGAATAGACAGAGCAGAAATCTGTCCCTTTAACGAACTAGCAGATAAGCCCTTTTCTAGGAATCCTAACCTTACTCCATGAGTAACTCTTGGATTCGCACCAGTATAAATATTTACGCCATATCTTATGGTAGATTTTTCTAGTAACAGGTTTCCGAGCCTGTATTAAGGTATCAATAACCGACTCCGAGAAGCCACGCTTTGAAAGAATCAAGCGTTCAATCTCCATGCAGTCAGTCTCAGAGAAATTAGATTTGGATGATTGAAAGGACCCTCAATTAGAAGGTCCTGCCTCAGAGGCAGAGACCATGGTGGACAGGATGACATGTCCACTAGGTCTGCATACCAGGTCCTGCGTGGCCACGCAGGCGCTATCAAAATCACTGATGCCCTTTCCTGTTTGATCCTGACAATCAGTCGAGGAAGCATCGGGAATGGTGGAAACACATAAGCCATGTTGAAGACCCATGGGGCTGTCAGATAATCTATCAGCACCGCTCCCGGGTCCCTGGACCTGGATCCGTAACAAGGAAGCTTGGCGTTCTGGCGAGACGCCATGAGATCCAGTTCTGGTTTGCCCCAACGATGGACCAGTTGAGTAAACACCTCCGGATGGAGTTCCCACTCCCCCAGATTTAAAGTCTGACGACTTAGAAAATCCGCCTCCCAGTTCTGTACGCCTGGGATGTGGATCGCTGACAGGTGGCAAGAGTGAGACTCCGCCCAGCGAATTATCTTTGAGACTTCTAACATCGCTAGGGAACTCCTGGTTCCCCCTTGATGGTCGATGTAAGCCACAGTCGTGATGTTGTCCGACTGGAATCTGATGAACCTCAGTGTTGCTAACTGAGGCCAAGCTAGAAGAGCATTGAATAATGCTCTTAACGCTAGAATATTTATTGGGAGGAGTTTCTCCTCCTGAGTCCACGATCCCTGAGCCTTCAGGGAGTTCCAGACTGCGCCCCAACCTAGAAGGCTGGCATCTGTTGTTACAATCGTCCAATCTGGCCTGCGAAAGGTCATACCCTTGGACAGATGGACACGAGAAAGCCACCAGAGAAGAGAAACTCTGGTCTCTTGATCCAGATTTAGTAGGGGGGACAAATCTGAGTAATCCCCATTCCACTGACTTAGCATGCATAATTGCAGCGGTCTGAGATGCAGGCGCGCAAATGGCACTATGTCCATTGCCGCTACCATTAAACGGATTACTTCCATGCACTGAGCCACTGACGGGCGTGGAATGGAATGAAGGACACTGCAAGCATTTATTAGTTTTGATAACCTGGACTCCGTCAGGTAAATTTTCATCTCTACAGAATCTATAAGAGTCCCTAGGAAGGAGACTCTTGTGAGTGGTGATAGAGAACTCTTTTCCACGTTCACCTTCCACCCATGCGACCTCAGAAATGCCAGAACTATCTCTGTATGAGACTTGGCCCTTTGAAAGCTTGATGCCTGTATCAGGATGTCGTCTAGATACGGAGCCACCGTTATGCCTCGCAGTCTTAGAACCGCCAGAAGTGAGCCCAGAACCTTTGTAAAGATTCTCGGGGCCGTAGCCAACCCGAAGGGAAGAGCTACAAACTGGTAATGCCTGTCTAGAAAAGCAAATCTTAGGTACCGATAATGATCTTTGTGAATCGGTATATGAAGGTAGGCATCCTTTAAGTCTACCGTGGTCATGTATTGACCCTCTTGGATCATGGGTAGGATGGTTCGAATAGTTTCCATTTTGAATGATGGAACTCTTAGGAATTTGTTTAAGATTTTTAGGTCCAAGATTGGTCTGAAGGTTCCCTCTTTCTTGGGAACCACAAACAGATTTGAGTAAAACCCTTGCCCTTGTTCCGTCCGCGGAACTGGGTGGATCACCCCCAATACTAAGAGGTCTTGCACACAACGTAGAAATGCCTCTTTCTTTATTTGGTTTGCTGATAACCTTGAAAGATGAAATCTCCCTTGTGGAGGAGATGCTTTTAAGTCCAGAAGATATCCCTGAGATATGATCTCCAATGCCCAGGGATCCTGGACATCTCTTGCCCAAGCCTGGGCGAAGAGAGATAGTCTGCCCCCCACTAGATCCGTTTCCGGATAGGGGGCCCTGTCTTCATGCTGTCTTAGGGGCAGAAGAAGGCTTTCTGGCCTGCTTGCCCTTGTTCCAGGACTGGTTAGTTTTCCAGCCCTGTCTGTAACGAGCAACAGGTCCTTCCTGTTTTGGAGCGGAGGAAGTTGATGCTGCTCCTGCCTTGAAATTACGAAAGGCACGAAAATTAGACTGTTTGGCCTTTGACTTTGCCCTGTCCTGAGGAAGAGTATGACCCTCACCCCCAGTAATGTCAGCAATAATTTCTTTCAAGCCGGGACCGAATAAGGTCTGCCCTTTGAAAGGAATATTAAGCAATTTAGATTTAGAAGTCACGTCAGCTGACCAGGATTTAAGCCATAGCGCTCTGCGCGCCTGGATGGCGAATCCGGAGTTCTTAGCCGTTAGTTTGGTTAAATGTACAACGGCATCAGAAACAAATGCATTAGCTATCTTAAGTGCTTTAAGCTTGGCCATAATCTCATCCAATGGAGCTGTGCGAATGGCCTCTTCCAGAGACTCAAACCAGAATGCCGCAGCCGCAGTGACAGGCGCAATGCATGCAAGGGGCTGTAAGATAAAACCTTGTTGAACAAACATTTTCTTAAGGTAACCTTCTAATTTTTTATCCATTGGATCCGAAAAAGCACAACTATCCTCCACCGGGATAGTGGTACGCTTAGCTAAAGTAGAAACTGCTCCCTCCACCTTAGGGACCGTCTGCCATAAGTCTCGTGTGGTGGCGTCTATCGGGAACATTTTTCTAAACATCGGAGGTGGGGAAAAAGGCACACCGGGTCTATCCCACTCCTTGCTAATAATTTCTGTAAGCCTTTAGGTATAGGAAAAACGTCAGTACACACCGGTACCGCAAAGTATCTATCCAACCTACATACTTTCTCTGGAATTGCAACCGTGTTACAATCATTCAGAGCCGCTAATACCTCCCCTAGCAATACGCGGAGGTTCTCAAGCTTAAATTTAAAATTAGAAATCTCTGAATCCGGTCTCCCTGGATCAGATCCGTCACCCACAGAATGAAGCTCTCCGTCCTCATGTTCTGCAAATTGTGACGCAGTATCAGACATGGCTCTCACATCAGCGCGCTCTGTCCTTAACCCAGAGCTATCGCGCTTGCCTCTTAATTCAGGCAATTTAGATAATACCTCTGTCATAACAGCAGCCATGTCTTGCAAAGTGATTTGTATGGGCCTCTCTGATGCACTTGGCGCCACAATATCACGCGCCCCCTGAGCGGGAGGCGAAGGTACCGACACGTGAGGAGAGTTAGTCGGCATAACTTCCCCCTCGTTGTCTGGTGATAATTTCTTTACAGATATAGATTGACTTTTATTCAAAGTGACGTCAATACAATTAGTACACATATTTCTGTGGGGCTCCACATTGGCCTTCAAACATAGTGAACAAGCAGATTCATCTGTGTCAGACATGTTTAAACAGACTCGCAATGAGACTAGCAAGCTTGGAAAAACCTTTCAAGTAAATTTACAAGCAATATAAAAACGCTACTGCGCCTTTAAGAAGCACAAAAAAACGTCATAGTTGAAATAACAAAGAACCAAATCAGTTATAGCAACCAAATCTTCACAGTAAATGTATTAAGTTAGAAGAGTATTGCACCCACTAGCAAATGGATGATTAACCCCTTAATACCCAAAAACGGATAATCAAATTAACAATTAACGTTTTTTATCACAGTCAAACACACTGTCACAGGTCTGCTGTGACTGATTACCTCCCTCAAAATGACTTTTGAAGACCCTTGAGCTCTCTAGAGATGTCCTGGATCAAGGAGGAAGGAGCAGGAAGACTGAAACTGAATTTTTACTGCGCAAAAAAGCGCTAAAATAGGCTCCTCCCACTCCTATTACAACAGTGGGAAACCTCAGTTAATCGTTTCTATATAGAAATAAACAACAGCCATGTGGAACATTTCATGCCCCAAAAGATTTATCACCAAAGTACCTCACAAAAAACGAATAACATGCCAGTAAACGTTTTAAACATACACTTTAAAAGTTTGATAGTGTTATTAATAAGCCTGCTACCAGTCGCTTCTACTGCAGTTAAGGCTTATACAATACTTCAGTGTTAACAGTATTTTCTTAGTCAATGCCATTCCTTAGAAAATTACTTATTGTACATACATTCATCAGCCTGATACCAGTCGCCACTGCATTTAAGGCTGTACTTACATTACATCGGTATCAGCAGTATTTTCTTAGTCAATTCCATTCCTTAGAAAAATAATTTACTGCACATACCTCGTTTGCAGGATTCCCCGCATGCTATTCCCTTTCTGAAAGTTACCCCACTCCTCAGAATGTGCGAGAACAGCCAGTGGATCTTAGTTACTTCCGCTAAGATCATAGAAAACGCAGGCAGATTCTTCTTCCAAATACTGCCTGAGAGCAAACAGCACACTCTGGTGCCATTTAAAATAACAAACTTTTGATTGAAGAAATAAACTAAGTATAAAAACACCACAGACCTCTCACAACGACCTATCTAGTTGAGTTACAAGAGAATGACTGGGTATGACGTGTGAGGGGAGGAGCTATGTAGCAGCTCTACTTGGGTGATCCTCTTGCAACTTCCTGTTGGGAAGGAGATATAATCCCATAAGTAATGGATGACCCGTGGACTGAATACACTTAACAAGAGAAAATCCCAGACTCTGTTCCTGTGGAGGAACTGGAAATATAACTCCCAGGGCAAAAAGATCCTTGATACAATTTGAGAACGCCTCTCTCTTTATCTGGTCTACAGATAATCTTGAGAGAAGAAACCTACCACTGGGAGGAAAAGTCTTGAATTATATCTTGTACCCCTGAGATACAATTTCCACGGCCCACAGGTCTGGGACATCTCATATCCAAGTCTGAGCAAATTGAGAAAGTCTGCCCCTACTAGATCCATTCCTGGATCGGGGGCCGACCCTTCATGCTGACATGGAGTCAGCCGCAGGCTTCTTAGACCGTTTCCCCTTGTTCCAAGACTGACCAGACTTCCAGGAAGACTTAGTTTCCTGCTTGGAAGAGGAAGCAGGGGGGTTTACCTCTAAAGTTACGATAGGAACGAAAATTACTCCGACGCCCTTTCTGCTTATTCTTCTTATCCTGAGGAAGAAAAGATCCCTTTCCTTCTGTGATATCTGAAAAATGTTCAGCCAAACCAGGCCCAAACAAGGACTTACCCTTGTAGGGAATAACTAATAACTTAGATTTAGAAGAAACATCCGCAGACCAGGATTTTAACCAAAGGGCTCTGCGAGCTAGAACCACAAAACCAGAAATTTTTGCTCCCAGTTTAATGACCTGTAAGGAAGCATCCAAAATAAAGGAATTGGCTATCCTTAAGAGCCTTAATCCTGTCTTGGATCTCCTCAAGAGAATAGAATCAGACAAAGCATCAAATCAGTAAGCTGCAGTGCTGGTAACAGTAGCAATACACACCGCAGGCTGCCATTGAAGACCTTTGTGAGCATACATTTTCTTTAATAATAGGAGATGGAGAAAAAGGAATACCAGGTCTCTCCCACCCCCGTGCAATAATGTCAGAAGCATGGTCTGGAACCGGAAAAACCTCCAACGCAGAGGGAACATCAAAATACTTGTTCAGCTTACTAGACTTCTTAGAGACAACAACGATTGTAGTATCAGAGTCATCCAAGGTAGCCAAAACCTCCTTAAAGGGACACTGAACCCAAATTTTTTCTTTCACGATTCAGATAGAGCATGACATTTTAAGCAACTTTCTAATTTACTCCTATTATCAAATTTTCTTCATTCTCTTGGTATCTTTATTTGAAATGCAAGAATCTAAGTTTAGATGCTGGCCCATTTTGGTGAACAACATGGGTTGTCCTTGCCGATTAGTGGATAAATTCATCCACCAATAAAAAAGTGCTATTCAGAGTTCTGAACCTCAAAAAGCTTAGATGCCTTCTTTTTCAAATAAAGATAGCAAGAGAACAAAGAAAAAATGATAATAGGAGTAAATTAGAAAGTTGCTTAAAATTGCATGCTCTGAATCATGGAAGAAAAATTTGGGTTCAGTGTCCCTTTAAGTAACAAGCGGAGGTGTTCTAGCTTAAATATGAAGGACACAACTTCAGCATCAGTAGAAGGAATTATACTGCCTGAATCCGAAATTTCACCCTTAGATACATAAAAATCAGAGTTCTGAGAGGAAAGACTTTGATTAGCAACCTCAGGATCAGAAACCTTACTTACCGTTTCTTTAAAATTCCTTTTGCGTTTCCCTGCAGCATGGGAAAAGCAGACAGCGCCTCAGATCCCGCAGAAAATACCTGGGCAGCAATATCTTGCAAAGTAACTCCAGACAGAGCATGAGAGGAAAGGCAGGGCACTGCATTTGCAGATGAATAGGATTGGGACGCTTGAGGAGAAAGCTGTGGCACATCTGAAACAGGAGGCTCCTGGACAGCATCCACGCCTTAGCTAATGATGTCTCAGAATCAAAAAATATATTTTAATAAGATAAAGTTCTTTCAATACATGAACAAAAAGGTACTGGGGGTTCTACCTGGGCATCAGAACATAAGCTACAGGAAACATTCTGCAGTGCCTCCTGAACCATAATACAAAAAAAAGAAGCAAACAAAAAAAAATGTTCTTAAATAAATGTTCCCTTTAAATTTACCAAATCAAGAAAACATACCCCAGATAACACTCTACACCTCAGCAGAATTACTGAGGTGCCCTACCTGTCCTGCAACCCGCAGCAAACTGAGGAAAAAAACAATCCTGTTTACAATCCGGATTTCCAGAGAAGCAAAAACAGCAAGAAGCCTTCTAAACAGCAGAGAGAAATATGCGCACCTCACTCTTACAGGAAGTGAAAAAAAGCGCCAAAAAAACTCTAACATCAAAGAATGAGAACCTCCCTAAAAGGGGTGGTCCTACAGCAAACAAAAAAAGCAATTTTTCATTTTATTTTTTTTAAAACTTTCTTGAAAACAGGCTTAAAGGACCAGTCAATACAGCAGATTTGCATAATCAACACATGCAAGATAATAAGACAGTGCAATAGCACTTAGTCTGAACTTCAAATGAGTAGTAGATTTTTTTTCTGACAATTTTAAAAGTTATGTCTTTTTCCACTCCCCCTGTACCATGTGACAGCCATCAGCCAATTACAAATGCATGCGCGTACCATGTGACAGCAATCAGCCATTCACAAATGCATACACACTTATTCTTGCACATGCTCAGTAGCAGCTGGTGACTTAAAAAGTTTAAATATAAAAAGACTGTGCACATTTTGTTAATGGAAGTAAATTGGAAAGTTGTTTAAAACGGCATGCTCTATCTGAATAATGAAAGTTTAATTTTGATTGAGTGTCCCTTTAAAAACAAAAAAAGTACAAACGGATCCTTACTGAGCCATCAATAAAATAAATAACTCCTCACATTAAAAGTGCCTGCAAAAACTACCATAAAAACCTGCATCCTGACAGGAATAATAAAAAAACGTCCCCCTGCAGCATTTCAGCTGAATAAGTGCCACATTTTTCCCTGCTACATAGAAAAATAAAATTCGCAGCAGGGCAGCTCACCTGGTTTGAGAGGATGCCATCCCTCACATGGGCCTGTGGAAATACAGAAAGACTGAGTAAAGTTACTCAGGCTATCTAAATAGGACAGCAAAATGTTTTGGAAAAACGCAGTGAGGATTATACGCCACAAATTCCCAATTGCTTAAAAGCCACCACTGCCCTACTGAAGAGACTGACATGGGCTAAGGCTAGACCCTTTAGAAAGATCAAAAAATCTTGATTGTAGATCAGACACCAAAACTTTACCTCCTCCTTGCCCCGCAGGCAAAGAGAATGACTGGGGGTTATGGGTAAGGGAAGTGACATATATAGCAGCTTTGCTGTAGTGCTGTTTCCCTCCTCCTGCTGGCCAGGAGTGATATTCCCAATAGTAATTGATAATTCCGTGGACTTACCATATCTTAGGAAAGAAATAAAAACTTTCCAATTTACTTCCAGTAACAAAATGTGCACAGTCTTTTTATATTTACACTTTGAGTCACCAGCTCATACTGAGCATGTGCAAAAATTCACAGAATATACGTAATATTCACTTGTGATTGGCTGATGACTGTCACATGATTACTACTCATTTGAAGTTATATTGCATTGTCTTTTTATCATGCATTTGCTGATTATGCAAATCTACTGTATTTACTGGTCCTTTCACTCATTTCCCACCTACTGGTCACCACCATCTTAGGTACTGACAGTATGCAGTTTAGGGATTTCTGTAGCTTAGGGTCCCCTTACCCATTCCAGCATTATGTGCCACAGTGTAGGACCCCATCCATCCCCCTCTCCAGCCTCACATTTTATTCTGTAGCGTAGGAAACTCCGCCCCATCCCTCCCACAATTTCCCAGTTTCAGCTCCTACAGTGGGGCCGTAGATTGCGCCAGAGTGTTGGACATAGGTTCTACCTTAACACAGTATGCTGAGCAAAGTACTGTGTGACATAGTACCTGCACCTATTTGGAGTAAGGGGTTAAACAGTTATATGGAACCAACAGTGCAAAAATAAAACGCTCTAACATATTCAAGCATTTTCTTCTTGCACTCTTATCTTCCTTTAAAGGGACACGAAAAACTAAAATTGTCTCACAATTCAGATAGCATAACAGTTTAAAATGCTTCCAATTAACTTCTATTATCAAATGTGCTTCATTTTCTTAGTATCCTTTATTGAAGGAGCAGCAATGCATTACTGAAATTTAGCTGAACACATCAGTAGAGACAATGACAACAGGCATATATTTGCAGCAGTGAATTGCATCTCCGTAGCCTACTTAGGTATGCACTGCAACAAAGAATTAAGAGAGAATGAAAAAAAATAATCAGATAATAGAAGTAAATTGGAAAAAAAAAAATTGGAAAAAAAAATCTGTTTAAAATTGCTTGTTGTGTCTGTCATGAAAGCTTACTTTTGATGTTACACTCCCTTTAAGATCCCCTATTCAAGAGAAAACTATGCTTGAGATCTAGATACCAGCATACATTGTTTTTTTTACATTAGATCATTTTATTTTAAAGGGACATAATACTCATATGCTAAATCACTTGAAACTGATGCAGTATAACTGTAAAAAGCTGACAGGAAAATATAACCTGAGCATCTCTATGTAAAAAAGGAAGATATTTTACCTCACAATTTCCTCAGCTCAGCAGAGTAAGTTCTGTGTAAAAAGTTATACTCAGCTGCTCCCAGCTGCAGGTAAAAAAATTAAAAAAAATGAAGAAATGAACAGCAGCCAATCAGCATCAGCAGTGCTGAGGTCATGAACTCTTACTGTGATCTCATGAGATTTGACTTAACTCTCATGAGATTTCATAGTAAGCTTCCTTTACCTGATTGGTGAAATAATATGAGAGTGCACGATGCTAGTGCCTTCAGATGTCCCAGGACAAACACACTAAAATGCTGCTTAGAAATCCTTTACAATGGGAGGTGGCTACTGAGGAACTTTTGAGGTAAAATATCTTTCTTTTTTACATAGAGATGTTCAGGTGATATTTTCTAGTCAGCTTTTTACAGCTATGCTGCATCACTTTCAAGTGTTTAAACATTTGGGTATTATGGCCCTTTAAGTCACTTCAAAACTAGTTATATTAAAGGGACATTCCAGTCAAAATTTCAATCCACATGGATTTATTTCAATTTTGAACAGAAGCATTTTTGTAATATACAAGTATTAGCAAAAATGTTTCTAATAAAAGCTACAGCTGTTTCAAAAGTGTATTTAAGTATGCACCGTGCACCAGCATTTTAAATAAAGCACTTGCTCAGAGAATCTAAGGTGCATGTACCATCTGGTAATGACTCAATTTGTTAATTGCTGGCATGATACAGTCCCCACTGGCACTCTGAGCAGCTGCAGTATTTAAAATGCTGGTGCACTGAGCATATCTAGCTATGCTTCACATGCACCGAAAAATCTTAACTCTTAAATAGTGATAACTTTTACTAGAAGCATTTTTGCCAATACATTTATATTGCAAATATGTTTCTATTCAAAGATGTAATTCATCTATGTGCATTTAAATTTTGACCGGAATGTCCCTTTAAGTTTATAACAGAATATTTCTCACAATCCTTCTGTGCATTTTGAAAGTATTTTTGGGAAGTGTATTAGTATTCTCTAAGGGGGGGGTTGTTGCTTTTTTTTTAAAGAAATGACAATACCGCCCATGCCTTCTCATACATAACACTTGTGCAAAACTGAAAATATCTTCCTTTTCCTTTGCAGAAGCAAGCATTGGTCATTCTGAAACTTACCGGACCTTAAAAGGGACACTAAACCCAAATGTTGTCTCTCATGATTCAGATAAAGCAGCAGTTTTAAACAACTTTCTAATTTACTCCTATTATATTAAAAAAAAAAAAAAATCTAGGTATCTTTATTTGAAAAGCAGTAATGTAAAGCTTAGAAGCCGGCCCATTTTAGGTTGGATTTTGGAATTTCCGTATTTGGGGGAATTGTACACATTTTATTCTAAAAATACAAAAAAATGACTGCTGGGTCTTGCGACATGAGATTTAGTTTATATCCGATACTTAAAGGACCACTAAATATAGTAGAATTGCATAATTAACAAGTGCATAATAAAAAGACAATGCATTAACACTGAATAAAAAAAACGTAACTTCTTTTTTATTTAATTTGCCAATCACTGACTATGGAAGTTAGAAAGTGTCATAAAATTGCAGGGACATTGAACCCAATTTTTTTTCTTTCATGATTCAGATAGAGCATGACATTTTAAGAAACTTTCTAATTTACGCCTATGATCAATTTTTCTTCGTTCTCTTGCTATCTTTATTCTAAAAGCAGTTATGTAAATCTTATCAGCCAGCCCATTTTAGGTTCAGCACCATTGATAGTGCTTGCTTATTGGAGGCTTACATTTACCCACCAATAAGCAAGCATAACCCAGGTTCTCAACCAAAAATGGTCCGGCTCCTATGCATCACATGCCTGCTTTTTTAAATAAAGATAGCAAGAGAACAAAGAAAAATAGATAATAGGAGTAAATTAGAAAGTTGCTTAAAATTGCATGCTCTATCTGAATCATGAAAGAAAAAAAACAAAATTTATCCTTACCTGATAAATTTCTCTCTTGTGGTGTATCCAGTCCACGGGTTCATCCATTACTTGTGGGATATTCTCCTTCCCAACAGGAAGTTGCAAGAGGACACCCACAGCAGAGCTGTCTATATAGCTCCTCCCGTAACTGCCACCCCCAGTCATTCGACCAAAGACAAGCAAGAAAAAGGAGAAACTATAGGGTGCAGTGGTGACTGTACTTTAAAAATAAAAAACACCTGCCTTAAAGTGACAGAGCGGGCTGTGGACTGGATACACCACAAGAGAAAGAAATTTATCAGGTAAGCATAAATTTTGTTTTCTCTTGTAAGGTGTATCCAGTCCACGGGTTCATCCATTACTTGTGGGATACCAATACCAAAGCTTTAGGACACGGATGAAGGGAGGGACAAGGCAGGCACTTAAACGGAAGGCACTACTGCCTGCAAGACCTTTCTCCCAAAAATAGCCCCCGAGGAAGCAAAAGTATCAAATTTGTAGAATTTAGAAAAAGTATGAAGCGAAGACCAAGTCGCCGCCTTACAAATCTGTTCAACAGAGGCCTCATTTTTAAAAGCCCATGTGGAAGCTACTAGGGTTGCACCGATACCGATACTAGTATCGGTATCGGTACCGATACCAAGTATTTGCATGAGTACTTGTACTCATGCAAATGCACCGATACTTAAACCGATACCTCCACTTCCTACCCATCTGCTATCTTGTGGCGTTTTTTCAAACTGCATGTTCCCATTTCATTTTAAACTGGAGTGGAGACTAAACTAAAAATTGTTTACTACTGTTCTGACAATACAAATTGCTGTAATTTGTATTATTGTAGTAGAGATCACTGTACCTCGTTCAGACAAACCCCTGAAGTAATGGGCAGTTAATAAACAGATTACCAGCTCTGGCAAAAATTGCCCAAAAATATCTTATATTTTTTATTTATAAACATGTTCAGTGAACTTTGTGACAAATAAAACGTATTATTTCATAATGTCTTTTGAATTACAGTCCTTTATAATTATAAAGAAGGAATCTTAAATAATTAGTCTGTATTGTGCTTGGTAAACTGTCACATGACATTAAAAAAAAAAAGTATCGGTAATTGGTATCGGCGAGTATTTGAAAACAAGTATCGGTACTTGTACTCGGTCATAAAAAAATGGTATCGGTGCAACCCTAGAAGCTACCGCTCTAGTGGAATGAGCTGTAATTCTTTCAGGAGGCTGCTGGTCAGCAGTCTCATAAGCTAAACGGATTATACTTCTCAGCCAAAAAGAAAGAGAAGACGCAGAAAGCCTTTTGGCCTCTCCTCTGTCCAGAGTAGACAACAAACAATGCAGATGTTTGACGAAAATCCTTAGTAGCTTGTAAATAAAACTTTAAAGCACGAACCACGTCAAGATTGTGCAATAGACGTTCCTTCTTTGAAGAAGGATTAGGACACAGTGACGGAACAACAATCTCCTGATTGATAGTCTTATTAGATACCACCTTAGGAAGAAATCCAGGTTTGGTACGCAACACTACCTTATCTGTATGGAATATCAGATAAGGGGAATCACACTGTAAGGCAGATAACGCTGAAACTCTTCGAGCCGAAGAGATAGCTACCAAAAACAGAACTTTCCAAGATAAAAGCTTGATATCTATGGAATGCAGAGGTTCAAACGGAACCCCTTGAAGAACTTTAAGAACTAAATTTAAACTCCATGGCGGAGCAACAGGTTTAAACACAGGCTTGATTCTAACTAAAGCCTGACAAAACGCCTGAATGTCTGGAACATCTGCCAGAGGCTTGTGCAAAAGAATAGACAGAGCAGAAATCTGTCCCTTTAAGGAACTAGCTGACAATCCCTTCTCCAATCCTTCTTGCAGAAAGGATAATATCCTAGGAATCCTGACTTTACTCCATGAGTAACCCTTGGATTCACACGAATGAAGATATTTACACCATATCTTATGATAGATTTTTCCTGGTGACAGGCTTTCGAGCCTGAATTAAGGTATCAATGACCGACTCGGAGAAACCACGTTTTGATAAAATCAAGCGTTCAATCTCCAAGCAGTCAGCCGCAGAGAAATTAGATTTGGATGTTTGAATGGACCTTGGAGTAGAAGGTCCTGCCTCAGAGGCAGAGTCCATGGTGGAAGGGATGACATGTCCACCAGATCTGCATACCAAGTCCTGCGTGGCCACGCAGGTGCTATCAAAATCACTGAAGCTCTCTCCTGCTTGATCTTGGCAATCAGACGAGGGAGGAGAGGAAATGGTGGGAACACATAAGCCAGGCTGAAGGACCAGGGCACTGCTAGAGCATCTATCAGCGCTGCCTGGGGATCCCTTGACCTGGACCCGTAACAGGGAAGCTTGGCGTTCTGACGAGACGCCATCAGATCCACTTCTGGTTTGCCCCATAGTTGAATCAGACTGCGCCCCAGCCCAGAAGGCTGGCATCTGTCGTGACTATAGTCCACTCTGGCCTGCGGAAACTCATTCCCCTGGACAGATGGACCCGAGAGAACCACTAGAGAAGAGAATCCCTGGTCTCTTGATCCAGATTGCCAGAGGGGACAAATCTGTGTAATCCCCATTCCACTGATTGAGCATGCAAAGTTGCAGTGGTCTGAGATGTAGGCGGGCAAACGAAACTATGTCCATTGCCGCTACCATTAGGCCGATTACTTCCATACACTGAGCCACTGGCGGCCGAGAAGTGGAATGAAGAGCACAGCAGGAAGTTAGAAGCTTTGATAACCTGACCTCTGTCAGAAAAAATTTCATTTCTACTGAATCTAGGAAGGAAACTCTTATGAGAGGGGAGAGAGAACTCTTTTCTTCATTCACCTTCCACCCGTGAGACCTCAGAAAAGCCAGAACAATGTCCGTATGGGACTTGGTGATTTGAAAAGTCGACGCCTGTATCAGAATGTATAGGTAAGGAGCCACCGCTATGCCCCGTGGCCTTAGAACCGCCAGTAGGGACCCTAGAACCTTCGTAAAGATTCTTGGTGCCGTGGCTAACCCGAAGGGAAGAGCCACAAACTGGTAATGCCTGTCTAAGAAGGCGAACCTGAGGAACTGATGATGATGATCTCTGTGAATCGGAATGTGGAGATAAGCATCCTTTAAGTCCACGGTAGTCATATATTGACCCTCATGGATCATAGGGAGGATGGTACAGATAGTCTCCATCTTGAAGGATGGGACCCTGAGAAATTTGTTTAGGATCTTGAGATCCAAGATTGGTCTGAAAGTTCCCTCTTTTTTGGGAATTATAAACAGATTTGAATAGAAGCCCTGCCCCTGTTCCTCCCTTGGAACTGGGTGGATCACTCCCATAACCAGCAGGTCTTGAACACAACGTAAGAATGCCTCTCTCTTTATCTGGTTTACAGATAATTGTGAGAGATGAAATCTCCCCTTTGGAGATGAAGCTTTGAAGTCCAGAAGATATCCCTGGGAAACAATCTCTAATGCCCAGGGATCCTGGACGTCTCTTGCCCAAGCCTGGGCGAAGAGAGAGAGTCTGCCCCCCACTAGGTCCGGTCCCGGATCGGGGGCTACTCCTTCATGCTGTCTTAGAGGCAGCCGCAGGTTTCTTGGCCTGCTTCCCCTTATTCCAAGCCTGGTTAGGTCTCCAGACTGGTTTGGACTGGGCGAAATTTCCCTCTTGTTTTGCATTAGAGGAAACTGAAGCTGCGCCACTCTTGGAGTTTCGAAAGGAACGAAAATTATACTGTTTGGTCCTTAACTTATTGGATCTATCTTGAGGGAGGGCGTGACCTTTTCCTCCAGTAATATCAGAAATGATCTCCTTCAGACCGGGCCCAAATAGGGTCTGTCCCATGAAGGGGATGTTAAGAAGTTTAGACTTTGAAGTAACGTCTGCTGTCCAGGACTTAAGCCATAGCACCCTACGTGCTAAAATGGCAAAACCTGAATTCTTAGCCGTTATTTTGGCTAAATGAAAAATGGCGTCAGAAATAAAGGAGTTAGCTTTAATCCTATCTAGAATATCTCCACCTGTAGAGCCTCCTCAAGAGACTCAAACCAAAAATCAGCTGCAGCAGTAACTGGGGCAATGCATGCAAGAGGCTGGAGAATAAATCCTTGATGTATAAAAATGTTCTTAAGGAGACCCTCCAATTTTTTTATCCATAGGATCTAGGAAAGCACAACTGTCCTCGACGGGGATAGTTGTACGCTTAGCTAGGGTGGAAACTGCTCCCTCCACCTTAGGAACCGTCTGCCACGAGTCCCGTATGGTGGCATCTATGGGAAAAATCTTTTTAAAAGCAGGAGGGGGAGAGAACGGCACACCTGGTCTATCCCATTCCTTAGTAATAATTTCCGAAAACCTCCTAGGGACTGCAAAAACATCATTGTAAACAGGTACTGCAAAGTATTTGTCAATTTTACACAATTTCTCTGGAACCACAATGGGGTCACAGTCATCCAGAGTCGCTAAAAATTTAAACGCTGTCATCTCAGAATCAGACTGAAGTAACGCCTTCCCTGAGTCTGAAATGTCACCCACAGATAGAAGCTCACCGGCCTCGGCTTCTGAGCATTGTGAGGGTATATTGGACACAGGCAATAAAGCGTCAGAAAGCTCTGTATTAATTCTAGCCCCAGAGCTGTCTCGCTTTCCTTGTAGCCCTGGCAGTTTGGAGAATACCTCTGTGAGGGTAACATTCATAACTGCCGCCATGTCCTGTAAGGTAAAAGAATTAGACGCGCTAGATGTACTTGGCGTCACTTGAGCGGGAGTTATAGGTTCTGACACATGGGGGGAGTTAGATGGCATAATCTCCCTCTTTTTAGTCAGAGAATCCCCTGGAGATAAATCTTTAAGCGCCATAATATGGTCTTTATAGTTTATAGAAATTTCAGTACATTTGGTACACATTCTAAGAGGGGGTTCCACATTGGCTTCCAAACACACTTAACAAGGAGTTTCCTCTATGTCAGACATGTTTAACAGACTAGTAATGAGACAAGCAAGCTTGGAAAACACTTTAATAAAGGTGAAACAGCAATTAAACAAAAACGTTACTGTGCCTTTAAAAGAAAAAAACTAGCACTTAAACTGCAAAACAATGAAAAAATACAGTAAAATCTTTGAAATTTTTACAGTATGTGTAAGGGACTAAAGCAACATTGCACCCACTTGCAAATGGATGATTAACCCCTTAGGCCCCAAACCAGATAGAAAAACGTTAAAAACCAATTGAGCACCATGCCACAGCTCTGCTGAGACTCCTACCTGCCTTAAATACGATTTTGTGCAGAAATAACCCCTTTGAAATGGTTCTCAGATGCCAGAGGACTCTTCTAGGGAAGCTGGATGTCTCAGTCTGTATTAAAACTGCACAGTTAGAGTGCTAAAATAGGCCCCTCCCACCATGTACTGGATGTCAGAGGGGCCTTAAGAAAATACTCCTGGGAGTATCTGACTAGCCATGTGGAAACTAGGCCCCAAATAAAGACTTATCTCCCTCAGAGAAAAAACGTCCTATTTATGAAATCATGTAAACGTTTTGTCACTAAGCAATATGAATATTAACATGAGTATTACCCTGTTATGTAAGCATGATCCCAGTCGCTGTTAAATCACTGCATCAGGCTTACCTCAAATACACAAGGCTCTGTCAGCATTTTCTAGAACTTATTCCTCTCTCTAGAAAACATAATTTATGCTTACCTGATAAATTTATTTTTCTTGTAGTGTATCCAGTCCACGGATCATCCATTACTTGTGGGATATTCTCCTTCCCAACAGGAAGTTGCAAGAGGATCACCCACAGCAGAGCTGCTATATAGCTCCTCCCCTCACTGCCATATCCAGTCATTCGACCGAAACAAGCCGAGAAAGGAAAAACCATAGGGTGCAGTGGTGACTGTAGTTTAATTAAAATTTAGACGTGCCTGAAAAGGACAGGGCGGGCCGTGGACTGGATACACTACAAGAGAAATAAATTTATCAGGTAAGCATAAATTATGTTTTCTCTTGTTAAGTGTATCCAGTCCACGGATCATCCATTACTTGTGGGATACCAATACCAAAGCTAAAGTACACGGATGATGGGAGGGACAAGGCAGGAACTTAAACGGAAGGAACCACTGCCTGTAGAACCTCTCCCCCAAAAACAGCCTCTGAAGAAGCAAAAGTATCAAATTTGTAAAATTTGGAAAAAGTATGAAGCGAAGACCAAGTTCCAGCCTTGCAAATCTGTTCAACAGAGGCCTCATTTTTAAAGGCCCAGGTGGAAGCCACAGCTCTAGTAGAATGAGCTGTAATCCTTTCAGGAGGCTGCTGTCCAGCAGTCTCATAGGCTAAACGGATTATACTCCGAAGCCAAAAAGAAAGAGAGGTTGCCGAGGCCTTCTGACCTCTCCTCTGTCCAGAGTAAACAACAAACAGGTTAGATGTTTGGCGAAAATCTTTAGTAGCCTGTAAGTAAAACTTCAAGGCACGGACTACGTCTAGATTATGCAAAAGACGTTCCTTCTTTGAAGAAGGATTAGGACATAATGATGGAACAACAATCTCTTGATTGATATTCTTGTTAGAAACCACCTTAGGTAAAAACCCAGGTTTTGTATGCAGAACAACTTTATCTGAATGAAAGATCAGATAAGGAGAATCACAATGTAAGGCAGATAACTCCGAGACTCTTCGAGCCGAGGAAATAGCCATCAGAAAAAGAACTTTCCATGAAAGAAGTTTGATATCAATAGAATGAAGGGGTTCAAACGGAACCCCTTGAAGAACTTTAAGAACCAAGTTTAAGTTCCATGGAGGAGCAACAGGTTTAAACACAGGCTTAATTCTAACTAAAGCCTGACAAAATGCCTGAACGTCTGGAACTTCTGCCAGACGCTTGTGTAAAAGAATAGACAGAGCAGAAATCTGTCCCTTTAAAGAACTAGCTGATAATCCTTTGTCCAAACCCTCTTGGAGGAAGGACAATATCCTAGGAATCCTAACCCTACTCCATGAGTAATTCTTGGATTCACACCAATGAAGATATTTACGCCATATCTTGTGGTAAATTTTCCTGGTGACAGGCTTTCGTGCCTGTATTAAGGTATCAATTACTGACTCGGAGAAGCCACGCTTTGATAGGATCAAGCGTTCAATCTCCATGCAGTCAGTCTCAGAGAAAGTAGATTCGGATGATTGAAAGAACCTTGTATTAGAAGGTCTTGTCTCAGAGGCAGAGTCCATGGTGGAAAGGATGACATGTCCACTAGGTCTGCATACCAGGTCCTGCGTGGCCACGCAGGCGCTATCCATATCACCGATGCTCTTTCCTGTTTGATTTTGGCAATCAGACGAGGGAGCAGAGGAAACGATGGAAACACATAAGCCAGGTTGAAGAACCAAGGCGCTGCTAGAGCATCTATCAGTGCCGCTTCTGGGTCCCTGGAACTGGATCCGTAACAAGGAAGCTTGGCGTTCTGGCGAGACGCCATGAGATCCAATTCTGGTTTGCCCCAACGGAGAACCAATTGAGCAAACACCTCCGGATGGAGTTCCCATTTCCCCGGATGAAAAGTCTGATGACTTAGAAAATCCGCCTCCCAGTTCTCTACACCTGGGATATGGATCGCTGACAGGTGGCAAGAGTGAGTCTCTGCCCAGCGAATTATCTTGGAGACTTCTGACATCGCTAGGGAACTCCTGGTTCCCCCTTGATGGTTGATGTAAGCCACAGTCGTGATGTTGTCCGACTGAAATCTGATGAACCTCAGTGTTGCTAGCTGAGGCCAAGCCAGAAGAGCATTGAATATTGCTCTTAACTCCAGAATATTTATTGGGAGGAGTTTCTCCTCCTGAGTCCATGAACCCTGAGCCTTCAGGGAGTTCCAGACTGCACCCCAACCTAGAAGGCTGGCATCTGTTGTTACAATTGTCCAATGTGGTCTGCGAAAGGTCATACCCTTGGACAGATGGGCCCGAGATACCAACCAGAGAAGAGAATCTCTGGTTTCCTGATCCAGATTTAGTAGAGGGGACAAATCTGTGTAATCCCCATTCCACTGACTGAGCATGCATAATTGCAGCGGTCTGAGATGCAGGCGCGCGAATGGCAATATGTCCATCGCCGCTACCATTAAGCCGATTACTTCCATGCACTGAGCCACCGTGGGGCGCGGAATGGAGTGATGAATACGGCAAGCATTTAGAAGTTTTGATAACCTGGACTCAGTCAGGTAAATTTTCATTTCTACATAATCTATTAGAGTCCCTAGGAAGGAAACCATTGTGAGAGGAGATAGAGAACTCTTTTCTTCGTTCACTTTCCACCCATGCGACCTTAGGAATGCCAGAACTATCTCTGTATGAGATTTGGCAATTTGAAAGCTTGACGCCTGTATCAGGATGTCGTCCAGGTAAGGAGTCACCGCTATGCCTCGCGGTCTTAGGACCGCCAGAAGTGAGCCCAGAACCTTTGTAAAAATTCTTGGGGCTGTAGCCAACCCGAATGGATGAGCTACAAATTGGTAATGCCTGTCTAGAAAGGCAAACCTCAGGAACTGATGATGATTCTTGTGAATCGGAATGTGAAGGTAGGCATCCTTTAAGTCCACTGTGGTCATGTACTGACCCTCTTGGATCATGGGTAAAATGGTTCGAATAGTTTCCATCTTGAATGACGGAACTCTGAGGAATTTGTTTAGGTTCTTTAAATCCAAAATTGGTCTGAAGGTTCCCTCTTTTTTGGGAACCACAAACAGATTTGAATAAAACCCCTGTCCTTGTTCTGTCCGCGGAACTGGATGGATCACTCCCATTACAAGGAGATCTTGTATGCAGCTTAGGAATGCCTCTTTCTTTATCTGGTTTGCTGATAACCTTGAAAGATGAAATCTCCCTTGTGGAGGAGAAGCTTTGAAGTCCAGAAGATATCTCTGAGATATGATCTCCAACGCCCAGGGATCCTGAACATCTCTTGCCCACGCCTGGGCGAAGAGAGAGAGTCTGCCCCCTACTAGATCCGTTGTCGGATAGGGGCCGCTCCTTCATGCTGTCTTAGAGGCAGCAGCAGGCTTTCTGGCCTGCTTGCCCTTGTTCCAGGACTGGTTAGGTTTCCAGGCCTGCTTGGATTGAGCAAAAGTTCCCTCTTGTTTTGAAGCAGAGGAAGTTGATGCTGCACCTGCCTTGAAATTTCGAAAGGCACGAAAATTAGACCATTTGGCCTTTGATTTGGCCCTGTCCTGAGGAAGGGTATGACCCTTACCTCCAGTAATGTCAGCAATAATTTCTTTCAAACCAGGCCCGAATAAGGTCTGCCCCTTGAAAGGAATGTTGAGTAATTTAGACTTTGAAGTCACATCAGCTGACCAGGATTTGAGCCATAGCGCCCTACGCGCCTGGATGGCGAATCTGGAATTCTTAGCCGTTAGTTTAGTCAAATGAACAATGGCATCAGAAACAAATGAGTTAGCTAGCTTAAGAGTTCTAAGCTTGTCAACAATTTCAGTCAATGGAGCTGTATGGATGGCCTCTTCCAGGCCCTCGACAGACCCCTCTGGTGACAATTCTTTTATAGATAAAGACTGATCTTTACTGTTTAAGGAGAAATCAATACATTTAGTACACATTCTCCTATGGGGCTCCACCATGGCTTTTAAACATAATGAACAAGTATCCTCTGTTTCAGACATGTTTGTACAGACTAGCAATGAGACTAGCAAGCTTGGAAAACACTTTAAAGCAAGTTAACAAGCAATATAAAAAACGTTACTGTGCCTTTAAGAGAAACAAATTTTGACAAAATTTGAAATAACAGTGAAAAAAGGCATTTACACTAACAAATTTTTTTACAGTGTATGTAACAAGTCAGCAGAGCATTGCACCCACTTGCAAATGGATGATTAACCCCTTAATAACGAAAACAGAATAATAAATGACAAAAACACTCAGAAGTGTGCTGATGTTTTTTGCCATCTGGCAGCAGAGTTTGCAACCAGGTTTATAGCAGTTATACATGGCTGCAAATGCTGCGGCCTGTGGTCCCATCAGCCTACCACATTTTTACCCTGAAAAAAGATAACAAGAGAACAAAGTAAAATTGAAAATAGAAGTACATTTAATTTTTTACTTTACCGTCCCTTTAAGAGGTTTTTTTTTTTGTTTTTTTTTTATTAACGCATATACTATTCATGTTTTATTGTGTTGTGTGTGTTTTGTATCTTGATATCATAGATATTTAATCATTGTTAGTGTTAAGATCATTAATAGTGTAACAGGATCATAAAGTTCCATCTACATTCATTATGGTGTAATAAATATAAAACTTCTCAATTATGGATCTTTTAAGTGAGCACTTTTTAATTTTCAGCAACTCTATAATTTATTTATTTCTTTTTAAGATGTGTAGAAATACTAAGTACATAATTAATTGGCCAATACTACCAGGGACTCTATATTGGAGCTATTTTTATTGTTAAACATTTGCCAAATAATTATATTAGTATAATGAAAACTTTTTATTTGTGGAAAAGAGTGATGGTGATTTTTTTCTTTTTAAATGTTTATAGTACACAAATGTTTAAAATATATACCACTCACATATTCCTCATCTCCTCGCCTATATTACATGATCCCACCCACTGCTAATTAACCCTGTCCACACCCACCCTGATGCACCCCCTCAAACCAAAAACTCATCTTCTCAGGGCCACTGCCTCCAAGTCCTACATTCTAACTAGGAAAAATGTGTTACGTATTTGTAATCTCAGAATAACTGCAATATGCCCTTCAGGACTCGAGTCCCTCTTGAAGAGGTGGGAGGGGTAAAGCACAATTTGCCACAGTGAATTACAGCAACAGGATTGTTAAGGGACCAGTAAACACAGTTGATTTGCATAATCAACAAATGCAAGATAACAAGACAATACAATAGCATTTACTCTGAATTTCAAATAAGTAGTAGATTTTTTATAACAAATTTCAAAGTGATGTCAATTTCTCCTGTTAAGTGTGGTCAGTCCACGGGTCATCATTACTTCTGGGATATTAACTCCTCCCCAACAGGAAGTGCAAGAGGATTCACCCAGCAGAGCTGCTATATAGCTCCTCCCCTCTACGTCACACCCAGTCATTCTCTTGCACCCAACTAATAGATAGGATGTGTGAGAGGACTGTGGTGATTATACTTAGTTTTATACCTTCAATCAAAAGTTTGTTATTTTATAACAGCAACGGAGTGTGTTGTTCCTTCTCTGGTAGAATTTGAAGAAGAATCTACCTGAGTTTTTTGTATGATTTTAGCCGGCGTAGTTAAGATCATATTGCTGTTCTCGGCCATCTGAGGAGTGAGGTAAACTTCAGATCAGGGGACAGCGGGCAGGTTAATCTGCAAAGAGGTATGTAGCAGCATATTATTTTCTGACAATGGAATTGACTGAGAAAATTCTGCCATACCGATATAATGTAAGCTCAGCCTTAAATGCAGTAGTAGCAACTGGTATCAGGCTGTCATGTATGTATATTTTACACTTCAGTATTCTGGGGAATGGCACTTCACTGGGATAATACTGTATGCATAAGACTTTAGCCTAGCAACAGGCTTTCTAATGACATTTCATTTATTTGATGTTAAACGTTTTTGCTGGCATGTTAAATCGTTTAATTTTCTGAGGTACTGGGTGAAAAAATGTTTTGGGCACTGTTTTTTTCCACTTGGCAGTCGTTTTATTTAATTTAAGACAGTTTACTGATCTCCCTCACTGTTGTGTGTGAGGGGGAGGGGCCTATTTTGGCGCTTTTGCTACGCATCAAAAAATTCAGTCAGAAGTCTCTTGTCTTCCCTGCATGATCCGGTTCGTCTCTACAGAGCTCAGGGGTCTTCAAAACTTATTTTGAGGGAGGTAATCACTCACAGCAGAGCTGTGAGATTGTAGCTGACTGTGATAAAAAACGTTTATTTCTCTACTTTTTTTCTGCTATCAGGGTTAGTTATCCATTACTAATGGGGGCAATCCTTTGCTAAAATTGTGTTTTTACCGGAAAAGATTTGATGCTATAGTTTCTCAGTTTATTATTTCTCAACGGTCATAACTTTTTTCTGTGCTTCTTAAAGGCACAGTACGTTTTCATATTATTTGTAAATTACTTTGAAAAGTATTTCCAAGTTGCTAGTTTTATTTGCTAGTGTGTTAAACATGTCTGATTCAGAGGAATATCTCTGTGCTATATGTGCTAAAGCCAAAGTGGAGCCCAATAGAAATGTATGTACTAATTGCATTGATGCTACTTTAAATAAAAGTCAATCTGTACAAATTGAACATATTTCACCAAACAACGAGGGGAGAGTTATGCCGACTAACTCGCCTCACGTGTCAGTACCTGCATCTCCCGCTCGGGAGGTGCGTGATATTGTAGCGACGAGTACATCAGGGCGGCCATTACAAATCACATTACAGGATATGGCTAATGTTATGACTGAAGTTTTGGCTAAATTACCAGAACTAAGAGGTAAGCGTGATCACTCTGGGGTGAGAACAGAGTGCGCTGTTGATAATAGGGCCATGTCTGATACTGCGTCACAGTATGCTGAACATGAGGACGGAGAGCTTCAATCAGCAGGTGACGGTTCTGATCCCAATAGAATGGATTCAGACATTTCTAATTTTAAGTTTAAACTCGAAAACCTCCGTGTACTGTTAGGGGAGGTATTAGCAGCTCTAAATGATTGTAACACCGTTGCAATCCCAGAGAAATTATGTAGGCTGGATAGATACTATGCGGTACCGGCGAGTACTGACGTATTTCCTATACCTAAGAGGCTTACAGAGATAATTACTAAGGAGTGGGATAGGCCCGGTGTACCCTTTTCCCCCCCTCCTGTGTTTAGAAAAATGTTTCCAATAGACGCCACCACACGGGACTTATGGCAGACGGTCCCTAAGGTGGAGGGAGCGGTTTCTACTCTGGCTAAGCGTACCACTATCCCGGTGGAGGATAGCTGTGCCTTTTCAGATCCAATGGATAAAAAATTAGAGGGTTACCTTAAGAAAATGTTTGTTCAACAAGGTTTTATATTGCAACCCCTTGCATGTATTGCGTCTGTCACGGCCGCGGCCGCTTTTTGGTCCGAGTCCCTGGAAGAGACTCTTGACTCAATAACTATAGATGAGATTTCAAACAAGCTTAAGACACTTAAGCTAGCTAATTCATTTATTTCGGATGCCGTAGTACATTTAACTAAACTTACGGCTAAGAATTCCGGATTCGCCATTCAGGCACGCAGAGCACTGTGGCTAAAATCCTGGTCAGCTGACGTTACTTCTAAATCTAAATTACTTAACATACCTTTCAAAGGTTGAAAGAAATTATCGCTGACATTACAGGAGGTAAAGGCCATGCCCTGCCTCAAGACAGAGCCAAACCTAAGGCTAGACAGTCTAATTTTCGTTCCTTTCGTAATTTCAAAGCAGGAGCAGCATCAACTTCCTCTGCACCAAAACAGGAAGGAGCTGTTGCTCGCTACAGACAAGGCTGGAGACCTAACCAGTCCTGGAACAAGGGCAAGCAGGCCAGGAAACCTGCTGCTGCCCCTAAGACAGCATGAATTGAGGGCCCCCGATCCGGGAACGGATCTAGTGGGGGGCAGACTTTCTCTCTTCGCCCAGGCTTGGGCAAGAGATGTCCAGGATCCCTGGGCGTTAGAGATCATATCTCAGGGATATCTTCTGGACTTCAAATCCTCTCCCCCAAAAGGGAGATTTCATCTGTCAAGGTTGTCAACAAACCAAATAAAGAAAGAGGCGTTTCTACGCTGTGTACAAGATCTTTTACTAATGGGAGTGATCCATCCGGTTCCGCGGTCGGAACAAGGACAAGGGTTTTACTCAAATCTGTTTGTGGTTCCCAAAAAAGAGGGAACTTTCAGGCCAATCTTGGATTTAAAGATCCTAAACAAATTCCTAAGAGTTCCATCGTTCAAAATGGAAACTATTCGGACAATCTTACCCATGATCCAAAAGGGTCAGTACATGACCACAGTGGATTTAAAGGATGCTTACCTTCACATACCGATTCACAAAGATCATTACCGGTATCTAAGGTTTGCCTTCCTAGACAGGCATTACCAGTTTGTAGCTCTTCCATTCGGATTGGCTACGGCTCCAAGAATCTTCACAAAGGTTCTGGGTGCTCTTCTGGCGGTACTAAGACCGCGAGGAATTTCGGTAGCTCCGTACCTAGACGACATTCTGATACAAGCTTCAAGCTTTCAAACTGCCAAGTCTCATACAGAGTTAGTACTGGCATTTCTAAGGTCGCATGGATGGAAGGTGAACGAAAAGAAGAGTTCTCTCTTTCCACTCACAAGAGTTCCCTTCTTGGGGACTCTTATAGATTCTGTAGAAATGAAGATTTACCTGACAGAAGACAGGTTAACAAAGCTTCAAAATGCATGCCGTGTCCTTCATTCCATTCAACACCCGTCAGTAGCTCAATGCATGGAGGTGATCGGCTTAATGGTAGTGGCAATGGACATAGTACCCTTTGCACGCCTACATCTCAGACCGCTGCAATTGTGCATGCTAAGTCAGTGGAATGGGGATTACTCAGACTTGTCCCCTACTCTGAATCTGGATCAAGAGACCAGAAATTCTCTTCTATGGTGGCTTTCTCGGCCACATCTGTCCAGGGGGATGCCATTCAGCAGGCCAGACTGGACAATTGTAACAACAGACGCCAGCCTACTAGGTTGGGGCGCTGTCTGGAATTCTCTGAAGGCTCAGGGACAATGGAATCAGGAGGAGAGTCTCCTACCAATAAACATTCTGGAATTGAGAGCAGTTCTCAATGCCCTTCTGGCTTGGCCCCAGTTAACAACTCGGGGGTTCATCAGGTTTCAGTCGGACAACATCACGACTGTAGCTTACATCAACCATCAGGGAGGGACAAGAAGCTCCCTAGCAATGATGGAAGTATCAAAGATAATTCGCTGGGCAGAGTCTCACTCTTGCCACCTGTCAGCAATCCACATCCCGGGAGTGGAGAACTGGGAGGCGGATTTCCTAAGTCGTCAGACTTTTCATCCGGGGGAGTGGGAACTTCACCCAGAGGTTTTTGCCCAAATTCGACGTTGGGGCAAACCAGAGATAGATCTCATGGCGTCTCGACAGAACGCCAAGCTTCCTCGTTACGGGTCCAGATCCAGGAGCGGTGCTGATAGATGCTTTGACAGCACCTTGGACCTTCGGGATGGCTTATGTGTTTCCACCCTTCCCGATGCTTCCTCGATTGATTGCCAGAATCAAACAGGAGAGAGCATCAGTGATTCTAATAGCGCCTGCATGGCCACGCAGGACTTGGTATGCAGATCTAGTGGACATGTCATCCTGTCCACCTTGGTCTCTGCCTCTGCGACAGGACCTTCTGATCCAGGGTCCCTTCAAACATCAAAATCTAATTTCTCTGAAGCTGACTGCTTGGAAATTGAACGCTTGATTTTATCAAAACGTGGTTTTTCTGAGTCAGTAATTGATACCTTAATACAGGCTAGGAAGCCTGTTACCAGAAAGATTTACCATAAAAACAGAATTTATGTTTACCTGATAAATTACTTTCTCCAACGGTGTGTCCGGTCCACGGCGTCATCCTTACTTGTGGGATATTCTCCTCCCCAACAGGAAATGGCAAAGAGCCCAGCAAAGCTGGTCACATGATCCCTCCTAGGCTCCGCCTTCCCCAGTCATTCGACCGACGTAAAGGAGGAATATTTGCATAGGAGAAATCATATGATACCGTGGTGACTGTAGTTAAAGAAAATAAATTATCAGACCTGATTAAAAAACCAGGGCGGGCCGTGGACCGGACACACCGTTGGAGAAAGTAATTTATCAGGTAAACATAAATTCTGTTTTCTCCAACATAGGTGTGTCCGGTCCACGGCGTCATCCTTACTTGTGGGAACCAATACCAAAGCTTTAGGACACGGATGAAGGGAGGGAGCAAATCAGGTCACCTAGATGGAAGGCACCACGGCTTGCAAAACCTTTCTCCCAAAAATAGCCTCAGAAGAAGCAAAAAGTATCAAATTTGTAAAATTTAGTAAAAGTGTGCAGTGAAGACCAAGTCGCTGCCTTACATATCTGATCAACAGAAGCCTCGTTCTTGAAGGCCCATGTGGAAGCCACAGCCCTAGTAGAATGAGCTGTGATTCTTTCAGGAGGCTGCCGTCCGGCAGTCTCGTAAGCCAATCTGATGATGCTTTTAATCCAAAAAGAGAGAGAGGTAGAAGTTGCTTTTTGACCTCTCCTTTTACCAGAATAAACAACAAACAAAGAAGATGTTTGTCTAAAATCCTTTGTAGCATCTAAATAGAATTTTAGAGCACGAACTACATCCAAATTGTGCAACAAACGTTCCTACTTTGAAACTGGATTCGGACACAAAGAAGGCACGACTATCTCCTGGTTAATGTTTTTGTTAGAAACAACTTTCGGAAGAAAACCAGGTTTAGTACGTAAAACCACCTTATCTGCATGGAACACCAGATAAGGAGGAGAACACTGCAGAGCAGATAATTCTGAAACTCTTCTAGCAGAAGAAATTGCAACCAAAAACAAAACTTTCCAAGATAATAACTTAATATCAACGGAATGTAAGGGTTCAAACGGAACCCCCTGAAGAACTGAAAGAACTAAATTGAGACTCCAAGGAGGAGTCAAATGTTTGTAAACAGGCTTGATTCTAACCAGAGCCTGAACAAAGGCTTGAACATCTGGCACAGCTGCCAGCTTTTTGTGAAGTAACACAGACAAGGCAGAAATCTGTCCCTTCAAAGAACTTGCAGATAATCCTTTCTCCAAACCTTCTTGAAGAAAGGATAGAATCTTAGGAATTTTTACCTTGTCCCAAGGGAATCCTTTAGATTCACACCAACAGATATATTTTTTCCATATTTTGTGGTAGATTTTTCTAGTTACAGGCTTTCTGGCCTGAACAAGAGTATCAATGACAGAATCTGAGAACCCTCGCTTTGATAAGATCAAGCGTTCAATCTCCAAGCAGTCAGTTGGAGTGAGACCAGATTTGGATGTTCGAACGGACCTTGAACAAGAAGGTCTCGTCTCAAAGGTAGCTTCCATGGTGGAGCCGATGACATATTCACCAGGTCTGCATACCAAGTCCTGCGTGGCCACGCAGGAGCTATCAAGATCACCGATGCCCTCTCCTGATTGATCCTGGCTACCAGCCTGGGGATGAGAGGAAACGGCGGGAATACATAAGCTAGTTTGAAGGTCCAAGGTGCTACTAGTGCATCTACTAGAGTCGCCTTGGGATCCCTGGATCTGGACCCGTAGCAAGGAGCCTTGAAGTTCTGACGAGAGGCCATCAGATCCATGTCTGGAATGCCCCACAATTGAGTAATTTGGGCAAAGATTTCCAGATGGAGTTCCCACTCCCCCGGATGAAATGTCTGACGACTCAGAAAATCCGCTTCCCAATTTTCCACTCCTGGGATGTGGATTGCAGACAAGTGGCAGGAGTGAGTCTCCGCCCATTGAATGATTTTGGTCACTTCTTCCATCGCCAGGGAACTCCTTGTTCCCCCCTGATGGTTGATGTACGCAACAGTCGTCATGTTGTCTGATTGAAACCGTATGAACTTGGCCTTTGCTAGCTGAGGCCAAGCCTTGAGAGCATTGAATATCGCTCTCAGTTCCAGAATATTTATCGGGAGAAGAGATTCTTCCCGAGACCAAAGACCCTGAGCTTTCAGGGGTCCCCAGACCGCGCCCCAGCCCACCAGACTGGCGTCGGTCGTGACAATGACCCACTCTGGTCTGCGGAAGCTCATCCCCTGTGACAGGTTGTCCAGGGACAGCCACCAACGGAGTGAATCTCTGGTCCTCTGATCTACTTGTATCGTCGGAGACAAGTCTGTATAGTCCCCATTCCACTGACTGAGCATGCACAGTTGTAATGGTCTTAGATGAATTCGCGCAAAAGGAACTATGTCCATTGCCGCTACCATCAAACCTATTACTTCCATGCACTGCGCTATGGAAGGAAGAGGAACAGAATGAAGTATTTGACAAGAGTTTAGAAGTTTTGATTTTCTGGCCTCTGTCAGAAAAATCCTCATTTCTAAGGAGTCTATTATTGTTCCCAAGAAGGGAACCCTTGTTGACGGAGATAGCGAACTTTTTTCTACGTTCACTTTCCACCCGTGAGATCTGAGAAAGGCCAGGACAATGTCCGTGTGAGCCTTTGCTTGTGGAAGAGACGACGCTTGAATCAGAATGTCGTCCAAGTAAGGTACTACTGCAATGCCCCTTGGTCTTAGCACCGCTAGAAGGGACCCTAGTACCTTTGTGAAAATTCTTGGAGCAGTGGCTAATCCGAACGGAAGTGCCACAAACTGGTAATGCTTGTCCAGGAATGCGAACCTTAGGAACCGATGATGTTCCTTGTGGATAGGAATATGTAGATACGCATCCTTTAAATCCACCGTGGTCATGAATTGACCTTCCTGGATGGAAGGAAGAATTGTTCGAATGGTTTCCATTTTGAACGATGGAACCTTGAGAAACTTGTTTAGGATCTTGAGATCTAAGATTGGTCTGAATACAATTGAGACCTGTGGAACCTCCCCCTTGGGGGAAGCCCCTTGAATTCCAGAAGATAACCTTGGGAGACTATTTCTAGTGCCCAAGGATCCAGAACATCTCTTGCCCAAGCCTGAGCGAAGAGAGAGAGTCTGCCCCCCACCAGATCCGGTCCCGGATCGGGGGCCAACATCTCATGCTGTCTTGGTAGCAGTGGCAGGTTTCTTGGCCTGCTTTCCTTTGTTCCAGCCTTGCATTGGCCTCCAGGCTGGCTTGGCTTGAGAAGTATTACCCTCTTGCTTAGAGGACGTAGCACTTGGGGCTGGTCCGTTTCTGCGAAAGGGACAAAAATTAGGTTTATTTTTGGCTTTGAAAGACCTATCCTGAGGAAGGGCGTGGCCCTTGCCCCCAGTGATATCAGAGATAATCTCTTTCAAGTCAGGGCCAAACAGCGTTTTCCCCTTGAAAGGAATGTTAAGCAATTTGTTCTTGGAAGACGCATCCGCTGACCAAGATTTTAGCCAAAGCGCTCTGCGCGCCACAATAGCAAAACCAGAATTTTTCGCCGCTAACCTAGCCAATTGCAAAGTGGCGTCTAGGGTGAAAGAATTAGCCAATTTGAGAGCATGAATTCTGTCCATAATCTCCTCATAAGAAGAAGAATTATTATTGAGCGCCTTTTCTAGTTCATCGAACCAGAAACACGCTGCTGTAGTGACAGGAACAATGCATGAAATTGGTTGTAGAAGGTAACCTTGCTGAACAAACATCTTTTTAAGCAAACCTAATTTTTTATCCATAGGATCTTTGAAAGCACAACTATCTTCTATGGGTATAGTGGTGCGTTTGTTTAGAGTAGAAACCGCCCCCTCGACCTTGGGGACTGTCTGCCATAAGTCCTTTCTGGGGTCGACCATAGGAAACAATTTCTTAAATATGGGGGGAGGGACGAAAGGTATACCGGGCCTTTCCCATTCTTTATTTACAATGTCCGCCACCCGCTTGGGTATAGGAAAAGCTTCGGGGGGCCCCGGGACCTCTAGGAACTTGTCCATTTTACATAATTTCTCTGGAATGACCAAATTCTCACAATCATCCAGAGTAGATAACACCTCCTTAAGCAGAGCGCGGAGATGTTCCAATTTAAATTTAAATGTAATCACATCAGGTTCAGCTTGTTGAGAAATTTTCCCTGAATCTGAAATTTCTCCCTCAGACAAAACCTCCCTGGCCCCCTCAGACTGGTGTAGGGGCACTTCAGAACCAATATCATCAGCGTCCTCATGCTCTTCAGTATTTTCTAAAACAGAGCAGTCGCGCTTTCGCTGATAAGTGGGCATTTTGGCTAAAATGTTTTTGATAGAATTATCCATTACAGCCGTTAATTGTTGCATAGTAAGGAGTATTGGCGCACTAGATGTACTAGGGGCCTCCTGTGTGGGCAAGACTGGTGTAGACGAAGGAGGGGATGATGCAGTACCATGCTTACTCCCCTCACTTGAGGAATCATCTTGGGCATCATTTTCTCTAAATTTTGTGTCACATAAATCACATCTATTTAAATGAGAAGGAACCTTGGCTTCCCCACATACAGAACACAGTCTATCTGGTAGTTCAGACATGTTAAACAGGCATAAACTTGATAACAAAGTACAAAAAACGTTTTAAAATAAAACCGTTACTGTCACTTTAAATTTTAAACTGAACACACTTTATTACTGCATATGTGAAAAAGTATGAAGGAATTGTTCAAAATTCACCAAAATTTCACCACAGTGTCTTAAAGCCTTAAAAGTATTGCACACCAAATTTGGAAGCTTTAACCCTTAAAATAACGGAACCGGAGCGGTTTTTATATTTAACCCCTTTACAGTCCCTGGTATCTGCTTTGCTGAGACCCAACCAAGCCCAAAGGGGAATACGATACCAAATGACGCCTTCAGAAAGTCTTTTCTATGTATCAGAGCTCCTCACACATGCATCTGCATGTCATGCTTCCCAAAAACAAGTGCGCAATAGAGGCGCGAAAATGAGACTCTGCCTATGATTAGGGAAAGCCCCAAGAGAATAAGGTGTCCAATACAGTGCCTGCCGGTTATTTTACATAGTTCCCAAGATTAAAATAATTCCTCAAGGCTATGGAGTATAAAATATGCTTATATATAAATCGTTTTAGCCCAGAAAATGTCTACAGTCTTAAAAGCCCTTGTGAAGCCCTTTTTTCTCTTCATGTAATAAAAATGGCTTACCGGATCCCATAGGGAAAATGACAGCTTCCAGCATTACATCGTCTTGTTAGAAATGTGTCATACCTCAAGCAGCAAAAGTCTGCTCCCTGTTTCCCCCAACTGAAGTTAATTCCTCTCAACAGTCCTGTGTGGAAACAGCCATCGATTGTAGTAACGGTTGCTAAAATCATTTTCCTCTTACAAACAGAAATCTTCATCTCTTTTCTGTTTCAGAGTAAATAGTACATACCAGCACTATTTTAAAATAACAAACTCTTGATTGAATAATAAAAACTACAGTTAAACACTAAAAAACTCTAAGCCATCTCCGTGGAGATGTTGCCTGTACAACGGCAAAGAGAATGACTGGGGAAGGCGGAGCCTAGGAGGGATCATGTGACCAGCTTTGCTGGGCTCTTTGCCATTTCCTGTTGGGGAGGAGAATATCCCACAAGTAAGGATGACGCCGTGGACCGGACACACCTATGTTGGAGAAATATGGCGTAAATACTTATATTGGTGCGAATCCAAGAGTTACTCATGGAGTAAGGTTAGGATTCCTAGGATATTGTCTTTTCTACAAGAAGGTTTAGAAAAGGGTTTATCCGCTAGTTCCTTAAAGGGACAGATTTCAGCTCTGTCCATTCTTTTACACAAACGTCTGTCAGAGGTTCCGGACGTTCAAGCTTTTTGTCAGGCTTTAGCTAGGATCAAGCCTGTGTTTAAAACTGTTGCTCCACCATGGAGTTTGAACTTAGTTCTTAATGTTTTACAGGGTGTTCCGTTTGAACCCCTTCATTCCATTGATATCAAGCTGTTATCTTGGAAAGTTCTGTTTTTAATGGCTATTTCCTCGGCTCGAAGAGTCTCTGAGTTATCTGCCTTACATTGTGATTCTCCTTATCTGATTTTTCATTCAGACAAGGTAGTTCTGCGTACTAAACCTGGGTTCTTACCTAAGGTGGTCACTAACAGGAATATCAATCAAGAGATTGTTGTTCCATCTTTGTGTCCTAATCCTTCTTCGAAGAAGGAACGTCGTCTACACAATCTAGATGTAGTCCGTGCCCTGAAATTTTATATACAGGCAACTAAGGATTTTCGACAAACGTCTTCCCTGTTTGTCGTTTATTCTGGTCAGAGGAGAGGTCAAAAAGCTTCGGCTACCTCTCTCTCTTTTTGGCTTCGTAGCATAATACGTTTAGCCTATGAGACTGCTGGACAGCAGCCTCCTGAAAGAATTACAGCTCATTCTACTAGAGCTGTGGCTTCCACTTGGGCCTTTAAGAATGAGGCTTCTGTTGAACAGATTTGTAAGGCTGCAACTTGGTCTTCTCTTCATACTTTTTCCAAATTTTACAAATTTGACACTTTTGCTTCTTCGGAGGCTGTTTTTGGGAGAAAGGTTCTTCAGGCAGTGGTTCCTTCCGTATAAAGAGCCTGCCTGTCCCTCCCGTCATCCGTGTACTTTAGCTTTGGTATTGGTATCCCAGAAGTAATGATGACCCGTGGACTGACCACACTTAACAGGAGAAAACAAAATGTATGCTTACCTGATAAATTCCTTTCTCCTGTAGTGTGGTCAGTCCACGGCCCGCCCTGTTTTTTATGGCAGGTCTAAATTTTTTAAGTTATACTCCAGTCACCACTGCACCCTTTGGCTTCTCCTTTCTCGTTGGTTCTCGGTCGAATGACTGGGTGTGACGTAGAGGGGAGGAGCTATATAGCAGCTCTGCTGGGTGAATCCTCTTGCACTTCCTGTTGGGGAGGAGTTAATATCCCAGAAGTAATGATGACCCGTGGACTGACCACACTACAGGAGAAAGGAATTTATCAGGTAAGCATAAATTTTGTTTTCCACTCCCCCTGTACCATGTGATAGCAATCAGCCAATCACAAATGCATATACATATAGTCTGTGAATTCTTGCACATGCTCAGTAGGAGCTGGTGACTCAAAAAGTGTAAAAATAAAAGAATGTGCACATTTTTTTAATGGAAGTAAATTGGAAAGTTGTTTAAAATTACATGCTGTATCTGAATCATGAAAATTTAATTTGACCTGAGTGTTTACTTTAATAACATTTTATGGTGATGTTTTGGGTTTAACCTCTTAACGGCCACGACATACCATGTACGTCACCGGTCGTTAAGGTTTACCTTACTAATAATAGCGCAGGTCATGCCGCAAGCGACAGGACCGCACTATTATACCCTGCCTCCACCCTACTGGTCACCAGAAATAGCCCAGCCCCGCCGCTGGCAGTGAGACCACGATATTAGTGATGCAAACCCCATTAAAAGGCCAGCGATATACTGGGAGTTAGATGAACACATTTAATGAACCAATAACAACAGACATATGCACAGCTACTAATTAGCAGCTAGCACCTAGCAGTGCATTGCTTCTCCTGTGCCTACCTAGGTATGCTTTTCATCAAATGATACCAAGAGAATGAAACAAATTAGACTAGAATGTCCATTTAGAAATGCCAGTGATAATGGTAAGTGTCATTTTATCCAATGTTACTTATGCCGAATTAAAGCTTAAAATTAGTGACCATGGGGTAGATAACAATTAGACGTGCAGTCTTGTGAAAGTGCTACACACTAAGATCTGTGAAAATCTTAGTGTGTTGCACTTTTATAAGAATAAATCAAGTTTCCGAAAATTGCAGAATGTACCTTGCGGACGCCATCTTGTGCATTTGTCTATTTCAAGGCTAATTACAATCCCTTAGAAAAGGTATCTAATGGTATTCTACACACCTAGTATATGTAGAATGTTATTAATTAAAATCATTTGATATACTTTTCTACTGGATTGTGATGATCAACCCACACGTAAGGTGGCAAACAATATAAAATACAAACCTGGTTGCCCTTCTCACCAGCATCATCATCGATAAAAATTCAAAACCTGATATCAGGCTCCATTGTTGTCTGATCACAGTTGTAAATTGTGCAACCTTAGACCTAGATTTGGAGTTTGGCGTTAGCCGTGAAAACCAGCGTTAGAGGCTCCTAACGCTGGTTTTAGGCTACCGCCGGTATTTGGAGTCACTCAAAATAGGGTCTAACGCTCACTTTTCATCCGCGACTTTTCCATACCGCAGATCCCCTTACGTAAATTGCGTATCCTATCTTTTCAATGGGATTTTTCTAACTCCGGTATTTAGAGTCGTGTCTGAAGTGAGCGTTAGACATCTAACGACAAAACTCCAGCCGCAGGAAAAAAAGTCAGTAGTTAAGAGCTTTCTGGGCTAACGCCGGTTTATAAAGCTCTTAACTACTGTGCTCTAAAGTACACTAACACCCATAAACTACCTATGTACCCCTAAACCGAGGTCCCCCCACATCGCCGACACTCCAATAATTTTTTTTAACCCCTAATCTGCCGACCGCCACCTACGTTATCCTTATGTACCCCTAATCTGCTGCCCCTAACACCGCCGACCCCTGTATTATATTTATTAACCCCTAACCTGCCCCCAACAACGTCGCCTCCACCTACCTACAATAATTAACCCCTAATCTGCCGACCGCAAAGCGCCGCCACCTACGTTATCCTTATGTACCCCTAATCTGCTGCCCCTAACACCGCCGACCCCTGTATTATATTTATTAACCCCTAACCTGCCCCCCTCAACGTCGCCGACACCTGCCTACACTTATTAACCCCTAATCTGCCGACCGGACCTGAGCGCTACTATAATAAAGTTATTAACCCCTAATCCGCCTCACTAACCCTATAATAAATAGTATTAACCCCTAATCTGCCCTCCCTAACATCGCCGACACCCAACTTCAATTATTAACCCCTAATCTGCCGACCGGAGCTCACCGCTATTCTAATAAATGTATTAACCCCTAAAGCTCAGTCTAACCCTAACACTAACACCCCGCTAAGTTAAATATAATTTAAATCTAACGAAATAAATTAACTCTTATTAAATAAATTATTCCTATTTAAAGCTAAATACTTACCTGTAAAATAAATCCTAATATAGCTACAATATAAATTATAATTATATTATAGCTATTTTAGGATTTATATTTATTTTACAGGTAACTTTGTATTTATTTTAACCAGGTACAATAGCTATTAAATAGTTAAGAACTATTTAATAGCTAAAATAATTACAAAATTACCTGTAAAAGAAATCCTAACCTAAGTTACAAATAAACCTAACACTAGACTATCAATAAATTAATTAAATAAACTACCTACAATTAACCTAACACTACACTATCAATAAATTAATTAAATACAATTGCTACAAAGAAATACAATTAAATAAACTAGCTAAAGTACAAAAAATAAAAAAGAACTAAGTTACAAAAAATAAAAAAATATTTACAAACATAAGAAAAATATTACAACAATTTAAACTAATTACACCTACTCTAAGCCCCCTAATAAAATAACAAAGCCCCCCAAAATAACAAAATGCCCTACCCTATTCTAAATTACTAAAGTTCAAAGCTCTTTTACCTTACCAGCCCTGAACAGGGCCCTTTGCGGGGCATGCCCCAAGAAGTTCAGCTCTTTTGCCTGTAAAAAAAAAACATACAATACCCAAGCCCCCCAACATTACAACCCACCACCCACATACCCCTAATCTAACCCAAACCCCCCTTAAATAAACCTAACACTAAGCCCCTGAAGATCTTCCTACCTTGTCTTCACCTCACCGGGTTCAACGATCTGTCCAGAAGAGCTCCTCCGATGTCCTGATCCAAGCCCAAGTGGGGGGCTGAAGAGGTCCATGATCCGGCTGAAGTCTTCATCCAAGCGGGAGCTGAAGAGGTCCATGATCCGGATGAAGTCTTCTATCAACGGCATCTTCAATCTTCTTTCTTCCGGATCCATCTTGCAGACCTCCGACGCGGAACATCCTGCTGGCCCGACGGACTAACGACGAATGACGGTTCCTTTAAGGGACGTCATCCAAGATGGCGTCCCTCGAATTCCGATTGGCTGATAGGATTCTATCAGCCACTCGGAATTAAGGTAGGAATATTCTGATTGGCTAATGGAATCAGCCAATCAGAATCAAGTTCAATCCGATTGGCTGATCCAATTAGCCAATCAGATTGAGCTTGCATTCTATTGGCTGATCGGAACAGCCAATAGATTGCGAGCTCAATCTGATTGGCTGATTGAATCAGCCAATCGGATTGAACTTGAATCTGATTGGCTGATTCCATCAGCCAATCAGAATTTTCCTACCTTAATTCCGATTGGCTGATAGAATCCTATCAGCCAATCGGAATTCAAGGGACGCCATCTTGGATGACGTCCCTTAAAGGAACCGTCATTCGTCGTTAGTCCGTAAGATGGATCCGGAAGAAAGAAGATTGAAGATGCCGTTGATAGAAGACTTCATCCGGATCATGGACCTCTTCAGCTCCCGCTTGGATGAAGACTTCATCCGGATCATGGACCTCTTCAGCCCCCCACTTGGGCTTGGATCAGGACATCGGAGGAGCTCTTCTGGACAGATCGTTGAACCCGGTGAGGTGAAGACAAGGTAGGAAGATCTTCAGGGGCTTAGTGTTAGGTTTATTTAAGGGGGGTTTGGGTTAGATTAGGGGTATGTGGGTGGTGGGTTGTAATGTTGGGGGGCTTGGGTATTGTATGTTTTTTTTTACAGGCAAAAGAGCTGAATTCTTTGGGGCATGCCCCGCAAAGGGCCCTGTTCAGGGCTGGTAAGGTAAAACAGCTTTGAACTTTAGTTATTTAGAATAGGGTAGGGCATTTTGTTATTTTGGGGGGCTTTGTTATTTTATTAGGGGGCTTAGAGTAGGTGTAATTAGTTTAAAATTGTTGTAATATTTTTCTTATGTTTGTAAATATTTTTTTATTTTTTGTAACAGTTCTTTTTTATTTTTGTACTTTAGCAAGTTTATTTAATTGTATTTATTTGTAGGAATTGTATTTAATTAATTTCATGATAGTGTAGCGTTAGGTTTAATTGTAGGTATTTTATTTAATTAATTTATTGATAGTATAGTGTTAGGTTTAATTGTAACTTAGGTTAGGATTTCTTTTACAGGTAAATTTGTAATTATTTTAACTATTTTAGCTATTAAATAGTTCTTAACTATTTAATAGCTATTGTACCTGGTTAAAATAAATACAAAGTTACCTGTAAAATAAATATTAATCCTAAAATAGCTATAGTATAATTATAATGTATATTGTAGCTATATTAGGATTTATTTTACAGGTAAGTATTTAGCTTTAAATAGGAATAACAGAATTTATGTTTACCTGATAAATTACTTTCTCCAACGGTGTGTCCGGTCCACGGCGTCATCCTTACTTGTGGGATATTCTCTTCCCCAACAGGAAATGGCAAAGAGCCCAGCAAAGCTGGTCACATGATCCCTCCTAGGCTCCGCCTACCCCAGTCATTCGACCGACGTTAAGGAGGAATATTTGCATAGGAGAAACCATATGGTACCGTGGTGACTGTAGTTAAAGAAAATAAATTATCAGACCTGATTAAAAAAAACAGGGCGGGCCGTGGACCGGACACACCGTTGGAGAAAGTAATTTATCAGGTAAACATAAATTCTGTTTTCTCCAACATAGGTGTGTCCGGTCCACGGCGTCATCCTTACTTGTGGGAACCAATACCAAAGCTTTAGGACACGGATGAAGGGAGGGAGCAAATCAGGTCACCTAAATGGAAGGCACCACGGCTTGCAAAACCTTTCTCCCAAAAATAGCCTCAGAAGAAGCAAAAGTATCAAACTTGTAAAATTTGGTAAAAGTGTGCAGTGAAGACCTAGTCGCTGCCCTACATATCTGATCAACAGAAGCCTCGTTCTTGAAGGCCCATGTGGAAGCCACAGCCCTAGTGGAATGAGCCGTGATTCTTTCGGGAGGCTGCCGTCCGGCAGTCTCGTAAGCCAATCTGATGATGCTTTTAATCCAAAAAGAGAGAGAGGTAGAAGTTGCTTTTTGACCTCTCCTTTTACCGGAATAAACAACAAACAAGGAAGATGTTTGTCTAAAATCCTTTGTAGCATCTAAATAGAATTTTAGAGCGCGAACAACATCCAAATTGTGCAACAAACGTTCCTTCTTTGAAACTGGTTTCGGACACAGAGAAGGTACGATAATCTCCTGGTTAATGTTTTTGTTAGAAACAACTTTTGGAAGAAAACCAGGTTTAGTACGTAAAACCACCTTATCTGCATGGAACACCAGATAAGGAGGAGAACACTGCAGAGCAGATAATTCTGAAACTCTTCTAGCAGAAGAAATTGCAACTAAAAACAAAACTTTCCAAGATAATAACTTAATATCAACGGAATGTAAGGGTTCAAACGGAACCCCCTGAAGAACTGAAAGAACTAAGTTGAGACTCCAAGGAGGAGTCAAAGGTTTGTAAACAGGCTTAATTCTAACCAGAGCCTGAACAAAGGCTTGAACATCTGGCACAGCTGCCAGCTTTTTGTGAAGTAACACAGACAAGGCAGAAATCTGTCCCTTCAGGGAACTAGCAGATAATCCTTTTTCCAATCCTTCTTGAAGGAAGGATAGAATCTTAGGAATCTTAACCTTGTCCCAAGGGAATCCTTTAGATTCACACCAACAGATATATTTTTTCCAAATTTTGTGGTAAATCTTTCTAGTTACAGGCTTTCTGGCCTGAACAAGAGTATCGATAACAGAATCTGAGAACCCTCGCTTCGATAAGATCAAGCGTTCAATCTCCAAGCAGTCAGCTGGAGTGAAACCAGATTCGGATGTTCGAACGGACCCTGAACAAGAAGGTCTCGTCTCAAAGGTAGCTTCCAAGGTGGAGCCGATGACATATTCACCAGATCTGCATACCAAGTCCTGCGTGGCCACGCAGGAGCTATCAAGATCACCGACGCCCTCTCCTGATTGATCCTGGCTACCAGCCTGGGGATGAGAGGAAACGGCGGGAACACATAAGCTAGTTTGAAGGTCCAAGGTGCTACTAGTGCATCCACTAGAGCCTCCTTGGGATCCCTGGATCTGGACCCGTAGCAAGGAACTTTGAAGTTCTGACGAGAGGCCATCAGATCCATGTCTGGAATGCCCCACAGCTGAGTGACTTGGGCAAAGATTTCCGGATGGAGTTCCCACTCCCCCGGATGCAATGTCTGACGACTCAGAAAATCCGCTTCCCAATTTTCCACTCCTGGGATGTGGATAGCAGACAGGTGGCAGGAGTGAGACTCCGCCCACAGAATGATTTTGGTCACTTCTTCCATCGCTAGGGAACTCCTTGTTCCCCCCTGATGGTTGATGTACGCAACAGTTGTCATGTTGTCTGATTGAAACCGTATGAACTTGGCCCTCGCTAGCTGAGGCCAAGCCTTGAGAGCATTGAATATCGCTCTCAGTTCCAGAATATTTATCGGTAGAAGAGATTCTTCCCGAGACCAAAGACCCTGAGCTTTCAGGGATCCCCAGACCGCGCCCCAGCCCATCAGACTGGCGTCGGTCGTGACGATGACCCACTCCGGTCTGCGGAATGTCATCCCTTGTGACAGGTTGTCCAGGGACAGCCACCAACGGAGTGAGTCTCTGGTCCTCTGATTTACTTGTATCTTCGGAGACAAGTCTGTATAGTCCCCATTCCACTGACTGAGCATGCACAGTTGTAATGGTCTTAGATGAATGCGCGCAAAAGGAACTATGTCCATTGCCGCTACCATCAAACCGATCACTTCCATGCACTGCGCTATGGAAGGAAGAGGAACGGAATGAAGTATCCGACAAGAGTCTAGAAGTTTTGTTTTTCTGGCCTCTGTCAGAAAAATCCTCATTTCTAAGGAGTCTATTATTGTTCCCAAGAAGGGAACCCTTGTTGACGGAGATAGAGAACTCTTTTCCACGTTCACTTTCCATCCGTGAGATCTGAGAAAGGCCAGGACAATGTCCGTGTGAGCCTTTGCTTGAGGAAGGGACGACGCTTGAATCAGAATGTCGTCCAAGTAAGGTACTACAGCAATGCCCCTTGGTCTTAGCACAGCTAGAAGGGACCCTAGTACCTTTGTGAAAATCCTTGGAGCAGTGGCTAATCCGAAAGGAAGCGCCACGAACTGGTAATGCTTGTCCAGGAATGCGAACCTTAGGAACCGATGATGTTCCTTGTGGATAGGAATATGTAGATACGCATCCTTTAAATCCACTGTGGTCATGAATTGACCTTCCTGGATGGAAGGAAGAATAGTTCGAATGGTTTCCATCTTGAACGATGGAACCTTGAGAAACTTGTTTAAGATCTTGAGATCTAAGATTGGTCTGAACGTTCCCTCTTTTTTGGGAACTATGAACAGATTGGAGTAGAACCCCATCCCTTGTTCTCTTAATGGAACAGGATGAATCACTCCCATTTTTAACAGGTCTTCTACACAATGTAAGAATGCCTGTCTTTTTATGTGGTCTGAAGACAACTGAGACCTGTGGAACCTCCCCCTTGGGGGAAGCCCCTTGAATTCCAGAAGATAACCTTGGGAGACTATTTCTAGCGCCCAAGGATCCAGAACATCTCTTGCCCAAGCCTGAGCGAAGAGAGAGAGTCTGCCCCCCACCAGATCCGGTCCCGGATCGGGGGCCAACATTTCATGCTGTCTTGGTAGCAGTGGCAGGTTTCTTGGCCTGCTTTCCCTTGTTCCAGCCTTGCATTGGTCTCCAAGCTGGCTTGGCTTGAGAAGTATTACCCTCTTGCTTAGAGGACGTAGCACTTTGGGCTGGTCCATTTCTACGAAAGGGACGAAAATTAGGTTTATTTTTTGCCTTGAAAGGCCGATCCTGAGGAAGGGCGTGGCCCTTACCCCCAGTGATATCAGAGATAATCTCTTTCAAGTCAGGGCCAAACAGCGTTTTCCCCTTGAAAGGAATGTTAAGTAGCTTGTTCTTGGAAGACGCATCAGCTGACCAAGATTTCAACCAAAGCGCTCTGCGCGCCACAATAGCAAATCCAGAATTCTTAGCCGCTAACCTAGCCAATTGCAAAGTGGCGTCTAGGGTGAAAGAATTAGCCAATTTGAGAGCATTGATTCTGTCCATAATCTCCTCATAAGGAGGAGAATCACTATCGACCGCCTTTATCAGCTCATCGAACCAGAAACATGCGGCTGTAGCTACAGGGACAATGCATGAAATTGGTTGTAGAAGGTAACCCTGCTGAACAAACATCTTTTTAAGTAAACCCTCTAATATTTTATCCATAGGATCTTTGAAAGCACAACTATCCTCTATGGGTATAGTGGTGCGTTTGTTTAAAGTGGAAACCGCTCCCTCGACCTTGGGGACTGTCTGCCATAAGTCCTTTCTGGGGTCGACCATAGGAAACAATTTTTTAAATATGGGGGGAGGGACGAAAGGAATACCGGGCCTTTCCCATTCTTTATTAACAATGTCCGCCACCCGCTTGGGTATAGGAAAAGCTTCTGGGAGCCCCGGGACCTCTAGGAACTTGTCCATTTTACATAGTTTCTCTGGGATGACCAACTTGTCACAATCATCCAGAGTGGATAATACCTCCTTAAGCAGAATGCGGAGATGTTCCAACTTAAATTTAACCGTAATCACATCAGGTTCAGCTTGTTGAGAAATGTTCCCTGAATCAGTAATTTCTCCCTCAGACAAAACCTCCCTGGCCCCATCAGACTGGGTTAGGGGCCCTTCAGAACCATTATTATCAGTGTCGTCATGCTCTTCAGTATCTAAAACAGAGCAGTCGCGCTTACGCTGATAAGTGTTCATTTTGGCTAAAATGTTTTTGACAGAATTATCCATTACAGCCGTTAATTGTTGCATAGTAAGGAGTATTGGCGCGCTAGATGTACTAGGGGCCTCCTGAGTGGGCAAGACTCGTGTAGACGAAGGAGGGAATGATGCAGTACCATGCTTACTCCCCTCACTTGAGGAATCATCTTGGGCATCATTGTCATTGTCACATAAATCACATTTATTTAAATGAATGGGAATTCTGGCTTCCCCACATTCAGAACACAGTCTATCTGGTAGTTCAGACATGTTAAACAGGCATAAACTTGATAACAAAGTACAAAAAACGTTTTAAAATAAAACCGTTACTGTCACTTTAAATTTTAAACTGAACACACTTTATTACTGCAATTGCGAAAAAACATGAAGGAATTGTTCAAAATTCACCAAATTTTCACCACAGTGTCTTAAAGCCTTAAAAGTATTGCACACCAAATTTGGAAGCTTTAACCCTTAAAATAACGGAACCGGAGCCGTTTTTAACTTTAACCCCTTTACAGTCCCTGGTATCTGCTTTGCTGAGACCCAACCAAGCCCAAAGGGGAATACGATACCAAATGACGCCTTCAGAAGTCTTTTCTAAGTATCAGAGCTCCTCTCACATGAGACTGCATGTCATGCCTCTCAAAAACAAGTGCGCAACACCGGCGCGAAAATGAGGCTCTGCCTATGATTTGGGAAAGCCCCTAAAGAATAAGGTGTCTAAAACAGTGCCTGCCGATATTATTATATCAAAATACCCAGAATAAATGATTCCTCAAGGCTAAATATGTGTTAATAATGAATCGATTTAGCCCAGAAAAAGTCTACAGTCTTAATAAGCCCTTGTGAAGCCCTTATTTACGATCTTAATAAACATGGCTTACCGGATCCCATAGGGAAAATGACAGCTTCCAGCATTACATCGTCTTGTTAGAATGTGTCATACCTCAAGCAGCAAGAGACTGCTCACTGTTCCCCCAACTGAAGTTAATTGCTCTCAACAGTCCTGTGTGGAACAGCCATGGATTTTAGTGACGGTTGCTAAAATCATTTTCCTCATACAAACAGAAATCTTCATCTCTTTTCTGTTTCTGAGTAAATAGTACATACCAGCACTATTTCAAAATAACAAACTCTTGATTGAATAATAAAAACTACAGTTAAACACTAAAAAACTCTAAGCCATCTCCGTGGAGATGTTGCCTGTACAACGGCAAAGAGAATGACTGGGGTAGGCGGAGCCTAGGAGGGATCATGTGACCAGCTTTGCTGGGCTCTTTGCCATTTCCTGTTGGGGAAGAGAATATCCCACAAGTAAGGATGACGCCGTGGACCGGACACACCTATGTTGGAGAAAATTTATTTAATAAGAGTTCATTTATTTTGTTAGAATAAAATTATATTTAACTTAGGGGGGTGTTAGTGTTAGGGTTAGACTTAGCTTTAGGGGTTAATACATTTATTAGAATAGCGGTGAGCTCCGGTCGGCAGATTAGGGGTTAATAATTGAAGTTAGGTGTCGGCGATGTTAGGGAGGGCAGATTAGGGGTTAATAAGTGTAGGCAGGTGGAGGCGACGTTGTGGGGGGCAGATTAGGGGTTCGCCAACCTATTCATGGGTTGGTGGGAGCTGTCCCGCATCTATGGAGATGAAAACCAACACAGGGACAATGTACAGTTCTTCAAACGGTAAATAGATGACCTGCTCCTGGTATGGCGGGGCACTGAACAAGGTGCAAAGGCCTTTGTGGAAGGGCTCAACAACAATGACATTGGTTTAGAGTTCACTTTTAAACTCAATAGGACAAGGATTAATTTCCTAGATCTCACTTTGATTGGGATCCCCAATGTCGGTGTTGAAACCAAAGTGTTCAGGAAGCCCATTTCGGGCAATACGCTCCTCCATGCCAGGAGCAGTCATCCCAAACAAGTGTTCAGATCGGTGGCCAAAGGCCAGTTCACCAGACTAAAACGAAACTGTAGTAATAATGACCAGTATGAAAAACATGCAGAACAATTGTCTGAACGACTTTTGAAGAGAGGTTATAATTCACAAGTCATTAATAGAGTCAGGAAGGAAGTTTTTGCATCCAGCAGAGAGACACTTTTGGAAAAAAGAGAACAAAAAAACAAAAAGAGTGGGGACATATACTTTGTTACTGATTACAGCACACAGTATAATGAGATTTGCCAAATAGTGAGAAAACACTTTAAAATGTTAGCGGCTGATGAAACTTTATCAGCATTTGTGGACAAAGGATGCAGATGCTCCTTCAGAAGAGGGGTCTCTGTAGGAAACATATTGGCCCCCACACAACTAAAAGAGGCACCAAGGGAGGAAACAAGCTCTTGGCTTAGATTTAAAGGAGTCTACAGATGTAGCAACATCACATGCAAAGCATGTGAACACCTACAGATAGGTGAAGGCTTCACAAGTAGTGTCACACAGAAACACTACGACCACAGTGAATGCATGAATTGCAGAAATACATTCACAGTCTATCTGGCAAGCTGTGTGACCTGTAGTTTACAGTACATAGGGATGACCACAAGGGAGACCAGACCACGTATTAGAGAACATCTCCCCGATATCAAGGCTGGTATCCTGACAACCCCACTCGTCCAACACTTCAAATGGGTCCATAATAAGAACAATTCAAGTTTTGGGTGGACCATAATAGAGAGTGTTAAGGCTGGTCGAAGAGGGGGAGATAGGAAGACAGCACTAGCACGAAGAGAGATTTTTTGGATTTTCCAATTAAAGACAAGACATCCTACAGGGCTAAACTCAGCCTACGAACTTATAAATCACTCGCAATAAGCATGCAAAAGGGCAGGACAGGATAACCTTATGATCTGTATTTGTAGAGGACAGTACACCCTCATGAAATAATTTTGTAGGGCCCCCTTAATTCATTACTGATAATGATTCATTATGCACTATTAGAGTAAAATAAGTTTAGATAGTAAGTAACCAAAGGTCTTTCTTTTAGCTTAAAAAGTATTTGGAAAATTGAGAAATATGAATATAATATTCTCTCCAAAATTAACAATACAGTGCTTTACATGTAACCAAAGGTCTTTCTTTTAGCTTAAAAAGTATTTGGAAAATTGAGAAATATGAATATAATATTCTCTCCAAAATTAACAATACAGTGCTTTACATGTAACCAAAGGTCTTTCTTTTAGCTTAAAAAGTATTTGGAAAATTGAGAAATATGAATATAATATTCTCTCCAAAATTAACAATACAGTGCTTTACATGTTCAAGTATAGGAATATGGGGGTACCGGGAACAGAATTGCATGGTACATCCTTAAATTGAACATTTTTTCAACAAGAACGACAGTGAACATTAAGGTTTTAAGTCAGCTCAATCTTATTTCTTTGATGTGATTTGAGAATTAGCTCAGCTTGGTAAATGTATAGTACACATAATATAAGTTAATACATTAGGGGGTTTGAACCCCATTCTTTTCCTTTATAGTAATGAAGTTCTTTATTTGACCTACAGGTAATTTAGAAAGGTAACAGTTTATGTTAATAGGGAATCCTAAAATTGATAGGACATGAATGAGTTAAACAATTAATGCCCATCAGCCAATCCGGTGGTTTTATTTCCTTTATCAAGCCTAACAGTTGTAAGGAACTTTGAGAGCTATGAATACGGCGATAATGCCGAAACGCGTAAGCTTATCAAACTGAAGGGCATGTCAGTGTTTTTCTGTTACCAGACCTGTTTTATTTGCTAAATAAACATTCTAAAGTTTACTGCTGCGGCTCCGGACATTTTCTTTATTAGTTAATAAATATAATATAGGGGTCGGCAATGTTAGGGAACCAGATTAGGGGTACATAGGGATAATGTAAGTAGCGGCGGTTTACGGAGCGGAAGATTAGGGGTTAATAATAATATGCAGGGGTCAGCGATAGCGGGGGCGGCAGATTAGGGGTTAATAAGTGTAAGGTTAGGGGTGTTTAGACTCGGGGTACATGTTAGAGTGTTAAGTGCAGACGTAGGAAGGGTTACCGCATAGCAAACAATGGGGCTGCTTTAGGAGCTGAACGCGGCTTTTTTGCAGATGTTAGGTTTTTTTTTCAGCTCAAACAGCCCCATTGTTTCCTATGGGGGAATCATGCACGAGCACGTTTTTGAGGCTGGCCGCGTCCGTAAGCAACTCTGGTATCGAGAGTTGAAGCTGCGTTAAAAATGCTCTACGCTCCTTTTTTGGAGCCCAACGCAGCCATTCTGTGGACTCTCAATACCAGAGTTATTTTTATGGTGCGGCCAGAAAAAAGCCGGCGTTAGTTTTTCGGGTCGTTACCGACAAAACTCCAAATCTAGCCGTTAGGTCTATAAAATCTCTAATGCATAATAAAAGTCACTGAATTGTAACCAAAGCCATAAATATTATAATAACAAAAAACAGCAAATTAGCAGCAAAGCTTCTCTATATTTGCTTTAAACTAGAGACATAATATATATTTAAGAAATTAAATAGTCTGACCTTGCTTTAACTTTGTTAGTTTTGCTCTCATTTGGCATCTACTTGTGACAAGGTACCGCAAACTCAGTGAGACATTTCTTTAAAAGGTCATTTGCATGTAGGTTTTTTTCCCCATTTAAAAAGAGGATATATAAACATTTATTTTGTATTTTTATTTAACCTGAAGTTTCTGTACTGCAGAGCTTTCCAAACTTTTCATGTTGGTGACACACTTTTTAGACCTACATCATTTTGCGACACAGTAATTCAGTTATACTGGCAAACAGGAGGTTAAACTAACTTGTTTTAAGAGATACGGACACATACATAAATTATATAATAACAAAATGTATTTACAAGTAACAGTAAGTATGTGCAAGAATTAAACAAAAGTTTAATATCAACAAAAGCTACTTACTATTTTAATAGGATGTATAAGATTGATGGGATGGACACAATTTCTGAATATTTGGTGGAATATTAGATAAAGACACTCGCATTTTATCATCAAGCATTTTTAAGCTTCCCCTTCCTATCCATATATCAAGAGCAGGAGCAGCAATGCACTACTGGGAGCTAGCTGCAAAAAAACCCCACTGACTTCTGACTTCAGCTCAGCGTTTAAGCTGCCGCCCTCAGAGCTTGGTGAGTCCGATTGACTACTGCCCATGCTGCAAACACACTGCTGTCCCACTCACTGACTATACATGCAGTCACAAGCCAATTGAGGAGACTACACATGCAGTCAGGTGCCAATGTGCAGCCAAAGCCACCAATGGCAATAGTTTCAGTTCCCACTGATCTGCGTCAATAGGATAAGATGATCTGTGACCCCCTAGGTATCAATCACGTGTCAACCATGTGATATGCGTAGCAGGTAGACGGAAAGTCAGAAACCCAAAAAAATGTTTAAAAAAATTAAATTTAAAAAAATTTGTGCTGAAGCAGGGACACACCTACACACTGCTGCCGACACACTAGTGTGTCCCGACACGCAGTTTGGAAAGCACTGCTGTACTGAATAAAACCACTTGTTCCTGTTTACCAAGAGTAATTGGGGATGTGCCTATCAGCCTAAGCAATAAACACTAAGGTATGCACACACATTTTATTATTTATAAATTCTGTTCTTTTATATGCTATGCATGATTGTATCTGAATATAATGACCATTTAAAAAGGACATGGGCCACTTCATATTTACCATTAACTTAAAAAGGTTTTTGTTTGTTTTTTTAATTATTTCTTATTTCATGAAAACCAAAGTTAAAGGGACATTGCAGTCAAAAATTAAATGCACATAGATGAATTACAACTATAGAAAAATATTTACAATATACATGCATTGGCAAAAATGCTTCTAGTAAAAGTTATCACTGTTGTGTTACATTTTTTCTGTGCATGTGATGCATAGTTAGATATTCTCAGCGCACCAACATTTTAAATAATGCAGTTGCTCAGAGTGCCAGTGGGGCTTGCATCATCATATCATGTCAGCAATTAACAAATGGAATCATTACTAGATGGTACAAGCACCTTAGACTGTCTGTGGAAGTGTTGTGTTTAAAATGCTGGTGCACGGTACATACTTAAATACACTATTGAAACAGCTGTAGCTTTTATAAGAAGCATTTTTGCTAATACATGTATTATAAAAATGCATCTATTCAAAACTGAAATGCATCTATTTGGATTCCAATTTTAGCTGGAATATCCCTTTAAGCCCTATAAATTTCATCATGATTTTTAAAAGTTTTTTGAAAGGAAAGGCAGTTTGCCATTCCATCCCATTATAAGTAATGCTCTCAGTATGCACGTGATGTGCTAAAGTTTAAAATAAAAAAAACTTTTGAAATGCACAAATCATAAGTACTTTGAAATAGCAAATCACTAGAAACTATGGAAAATGTAAATAAAACTGTTTAGCTGATAAGAGTTAAAAGGATTAGTAAAGTCAGATTGTTGGGGTTTTATTTTTTAAACGCAAACGATTACATATTGCATGTTAATGTGATTGAACTTACAATTTATTCAAAACGAAGCTCCGATAAGGTTTTAAACTTTATTCTTTTTGTAAAAATGAGGTCACATTTTCCAGCTCCCTACAAAAGGCGGTCTTGAATACTGTTCTGCACGCATAAATTATCTGCCAGAATAAACATATTACAAAACGTGCGCATTTGAAAGCAGTTTCACACGCGTGGGCAAAGTGGTAATTGTCAAATGACCACTAGAACGAGATAGAATTCCAAAAAACAATGCGCATGTGTTAACTTTGGGCACATCAGAGAGCATGTGTTAGGCTTCATCCCTGTACCCGGAACTGCAGGGAAGTGAGAACCCAGGTTGCCCACTGTGATTGGCTAATGCAAATTAGCCTCACAGTGGGTTTGGAAATGTACATATTTTTGGGCTGTAACAGCTGCTGAATGGCACAGAAAGCACAGCACAAGGTATTTGGAAAAATGTATCAATAGATTAAAACTGTATAACGAACAGAACATTTCGGACCTTTAATCCCTTTAAAAGTAAAATTATATTTTTTCATAAAAAAAAAAAAGAGTGCACTACAGCAAAATCTGTACATTTGTTTTTAATCTTTGGCAGACGGGATATCACACAGGAAGATTTAACCCCTTTTAAAAACACGAGCTCCATTACGTATAAATCAAGACCCAAAAGATCTGACGTATTGTAAGTACAGAAGTACATGTAAAAGGCGCGTGCGAAAAGGTTTCTCTGTTGCAAAATCACACGTCCATAGGGAGAGGCTGCTAAAAAGCAAGAGACACTGATGCATTGCAACATCAAGAGACAGAGACAAGACAATGCTTCTATTGATTTTACAGCATTCTCTTATTCCATAGCTGCTTTCCTGGAACTGTGTTCAACCCCAGCAGCTCAGCTCCAGACTACTAGTGCATTTCCGAACCAGAGTGGACTTTAACCCTTTGAGTGCTAAGCACTTTCCCACCTGGGTGCTAAGATTTTTTAATGCTTTTTTTATTTTTTGAACAATTTTTTTTATAATTTTTTTTTATTATTATTTTCAGACCCCCAAGTTGGAAAGGTTAGGCAATTACCTTTCCAATGGTGGGTCTTGGGGGTCTGTAGCTGCTTAGATGCCTGAGATACAGGCTTCTAAGCGGCATGCCCCCTGCTCCTATATTCAACATTGTTAATGGTAAATAAAGTTGCGCGGTGACGTCATCACGTTATTGCTCGTGACGTCACCATGCAAAACGGGAAGCCTCTGCGATGCCTGTCACTCTACAGGCACGATCGCCGGGGTGGGAGCCTCCAGATCTCCCTCAAGGTGGGAGAGTGCTAGTGATGGCTCTGAGCCGTCATTAGCACCAGAGTGGGAAACTCTGACGGCACAGAGCCATCATTAGCACTCAAAGGGTTAAAGGGACAAAAAAAAAAATTCCTTTCTTGATTCAGATAGAAGATACAATTTTTAACAACTTTCCAATTTATTTCTATTATCACATTGTCTTTGTTTTCTTGTTATCCTTTGTTGAAAAGCAAGAAGGTAAGTGCACGTGTCGGCAGCACTATATGGCAGCAGTTTTGCCACAAAGTTAGACATTAGCAAGGGCAGAACTATTTCCGGTCATGTGGTGCCCCAGAAATGTGCACGCTACCCATTTAGATAGCTCTTTAACAAAGAAACACGAGAACAATGCAAATTTGATCAAAGTAGTAAGTAAATTGGAAACTTTTTTTTAAATTATATTCTCTATCTGAATCACAAAATAAAAAAATGGGTTTCATGTCCCTTTAACTATGTTTAACCCTTTTAAAGGGCTTTAACATACACTCATAGGCAAGCAAGAGCGCAGTAACAAAATGTTGTCATGCACTTGAGCATTTTTTTATTGTAGCTTCATGTCCCTTTAAAAAGGTTAAACAAAATTAGAGCCAGAAAATAAAAAAATAAAATTCTCCAGTCATCACAGGATTTGTCAAATCCTCCGTAATACCTTTAAATAAATACGGATGGCAGAAGCCAACACCAAGTGACTTTGTCTGAACAGCAGAGGTTACTTTGCTCACAAAGGAATCTGACCACATAAGCATTGCTATTCTTTCACCTACTGATTGTAAAGCCATTTATGATTCTGCCAGGCACGTGACCCTCTCAGTGATCGTATAAATCTCCTGTGATCTTAAAAGCCAAACTGAATGTGTGTACAGCGGTTACAACAGATTATACGCTGGTGGAAAAGCTGGGGCACCATGCACAGGAAGTTACAGCAAACTAAAAAGCAGAGGGTACCCTTCAGGGACTGTACTGTTTGCCAAACAATAGAATAATCTTAATGAGTTACTTGTGTAACAAAGGCACACTCTAAGCAGACTAATTAAGCAGTCTTTGCCTCAGGGCATGATACAGAAATAGCTAAACAGACCTCACTTAACAACAATATTTATCTGCCTTCTAAGCACCAATATAATGAAACAGGCAACGTTTCTCGGAATGTAGCAAACTATGTATTGTTCACTAAGCAAATGAGACAAGGGGAAAAAAAGGAAATATTTGCATATTTAAAGATATATGAATAGAGCTCTCAGGAAAAAAAAACAATCAAAATTTTCAGAAAACCTAAGTATTTTTCCTTGTACAGATTCCATATCACTGTCATATACGACTGTAAAAGAGGCTTGCTCAAAGAATGTGTGCTTGTCAAATGGTACGATGATGATACATGACTAAGGACCGATAGGTCCGAAACGTAACCTTTTCAGGCTGCAATAAAACTTTTGCATTAGACCTTCGGTGCTGCTGTACTTGAACTTCAAATGGTATGATGGTCAATAATTTAAAAGCTTCCTGCCAATATGCGTTTCAGTTATTGAAAATGAGGTTCAAGAAGAATATATTGCTCTGTTAAGAGCTTAATCAACTTTTTCCTGGTTGCATCCTCAGTATTTCAGTCTTCTTGTTTTATAGTTTTTAGAAATAATATTGGAGGTGTAAAAATATATGAACACCATGTCAAACTAGTATTCACTAGTCAAACCAGCTCACAATACTCTAGAAGTTTTAGGACATAGAGATATTAATATGATGAATAATACATATTCATAGAGAAAGAGAAGCAGTCTGCCAGGATGAACATCTCAGTGGCTTAACCTATGGCCCTCTTAGCACCTGGGAGTAGCTTCTTTTAGTCCAGTTGTACTCTTTGATCCTTAAAGGGAAAGTCTAGTCCAAAATCAACTTTCATGATTCAGATAGGGCATGCAATTTTAAACAACTTCACTATTTACTTTTATCACAAATTTTGGTTTGTTCTCTTGGAGGTTCATATGCTAATTTCTTAGACCTTGAATGCTGCCTCTTATATGAATGTATTTTGACAGATTTCACAATTAATGGGTGTTAGTTCATTTGTGTCTTATAGATAACACTGTGCTCACGCACGTGGAGTTACTTAGGAGTCAGCACTGATTGGCTAAAATGCAAGTCTGTCAAAAGAACTTAGATAAAAGATAATCAGAGGTAAAAAAACAAATTATGCTTACCTGATAATTTCATTTCCATCTGTGGGAGGAGAGTCCACCGCTTCATTCATTATTTGTGGGAAATAAGAACCTGGCTACCAGGAGGAGGCAAAGACACCCCAGGCAAAGGCTTAAATACCTCCCCCACTCCCCTCATCCCCCAGTCATTCTGCCAAGGAAACAAGGAACAGTAGGAGAAATATCAGGGTATAAATGGTGCCAGAAAAATATTAAATTTATGTCCGCCCACCTCCCACAGATGGAAATAAAATGATCAGGTAAGCAAAATTTATGTTTTAAATTTTAATGGGAGGAGAGTCCACTGCTTCATTCATTACTTTTGGGAACAAATACCCAAGCTCTAGAAGACACTGAATGAAAAAAAAAAAAAAGGAGAAAAAAAAAAAAAAACGGAGGCAGACCCTATACTGAGGGCACCCCAGCCTGCAGAACCCATCTCTGCCGAAGCAAAAACATCAAATTTGTAAAACTTTGTAGAAGTATGTAAGGAGGACCAAGTAGCCGCCTTACAAATCTGCTCCACAGAGGCCTCGTTCTTAAAGGCCCAAGAAGAGGCTACAGCTCTAGTTGAATGAGCTGTAATCCTCTGGAGGAGGCTTATGTCCCGCTGTCTCATAGGCCAAACGGATAATGCTCCTCAACCAAAAGGACAGTGAAGTGGAAGAGGCCCTCTGCCCCTACGCTTTGCAGAATACTACTCAAATAAGTACGAAGTCGGTCTGAAATCTTTCGTGTCCTGAAGGTAAAACTTCAAGGCTCGAACCACATCCAAGTTATGCAGTAAACTTTCCTTAGACGAAGAAGGGTTAGGACAAAAGGAAGGAACAACTATCTACTGATTGATGTTACGATCTGACACCACCTTGGGAAGAAATCCCAACCCAGTGCGAAGCACAGCCTTATCAGCGTGAAAAACCAGGTAAGTGGGCTCAGATTGAAAGGCCGCTAATTCAGAGAGCCTGCGAGCCGAAGCAATAGCCAGAAGAAATGGAACCTTCCAGGATAGTAGCTTAATGACAAGAACATACATAGGCTCAAACGGAGCCCTCTGCAACACCTTAAAGGGACACTGTACCCAAAAATTTAATTTCGTGATTCAGATTGAGCAGGAAATTTTAAGCAAATTTCGAATTTACTCCTATTATCAAATTTTCTTAATTCTCTTGGTATCTTTATTTGAAATGCAAGAATGTAAGTTTAGATGCCGGCCCATTTTTGGTGAACAACCTGGGTTGCCCTTGCTGATTGGTGGATAAATTCATCCACCAATAAAAAAGTGCTGTCCAGAGTACTTAAACAAAAAAAAGCTTAGATGCCTTCTTTCTCCAACATAGGTGTGTCCGGTCCACGGCGTCATCCTTACTTGTGGGATATTCTCTTCCCCAACAGGAAATGGCAAAGAGCCCAGCAAAGCTGGTCACATGATCCCTCCTAGGCTCCGCCTTCCCCAGTCATTCTCTTTGCCGTTGTACAGGCAACATCTCCACGGAGATGGCTTAGAGTTTTTTAGTGTTTAACTGTAGTTTTTATTATTCAATCAAGAGTTTGTTATTTTAAAATAGTGCTGGTATGTACTATTTACTCTGAAACAGAAAAGAGATGAAGATTTCTGTTTGTAAGAGGAAAATGATTTTAGCAACCGTTACTAAAATCGATGGCTGTTTCCACACAGGACTGTTGAGAGGAATTAACTTCAGTTGGGGGAACAGTGAGCAGACTTTTGCTGCTTGAGGTATGACACATTCTAACAAGACGATGTAATGCTGGAAGCTGTCATTTTCCCTATGGGATCCGGTAAGCCATTTTTATTACAGAAAGAAAAAAAGGGCTTCACAAGGGCTTTTAAGACTGTAGACATTTTCTGGGCTAAATCGATTTATATATAAGCATATTTTATACTCCATAGTCTTGAGGAATTATTTTAATCTTGGGAATTATGTAAAATAACCGGCAGGCACTGTATTGGACACCTTATTCTCTAGGGGCTTTCCCTAATCATAGGCAGAGTCTCATTTTCGCGCCTCTATTGCGCACTTGTTTTTGGGAAGCATGACATGCAGATGCATGTATGAGGAGCTCTGATACATAGAAAAGACTTTCTGAAGGCGTCATTTGGTATCGTATTCCCCTTTGGGCTTGGTTGGGTCTCAGCAAAGCAGATACCAGGGACTGTAAAGGGGTTAAATATAAAAACGGCTCCGGTTCCGTTATTTTAAGGGTTAAAGCTTCCAAATTTGGTGTGCAATACTTTTAAGGCTTTAAGACACTGTGGTGAAATTTTGGTGAATTTTGAACAATTCCTTCATACTTTTTCACAATTGCAGTAATAAACTGTGTTCAGTTTAAAATTTAAAGTGACAGTAACGGTTTATTTTAAAACGTTTTTTGTACTTTGTTATCAAGTTTATGCCTGTTTAACATGTCTGAACTACCAGATAGACTGTGTTCTGAATGTGGGGAAGCCAAGGTTCCTTCTCATTTAAATAGATGTGATTTATGTGACACAAAATTTAGAGAAAATGATGCCCAAGATGATTCCTCAAGTGAGGGGAGTAAGCATGGTACTGCATCATCCCCTCCTTCGTCTACGCCAGTCTTGCCCACACAGGAGGCCCCTAGTACATCTAGTGCGCCAATACTCCTTACTATGCAACAATTAACGGCTGTAATGGATAATTCTATCAAAAACATTTTAGCCAAAATGCCCACTTATCAGCGAAAGCGCGACTGCTCTGTTTTAGAAAATACTGAAGAGCATGAGGACGCTGATGATATTGGTTCTGAAGCGCCCCTACACCAGTCTGAGGGGGCCAGGGAGGTTTTGTCTGAGGGAGAAATTTCAGATTCAGGGAAAATTTCTCAACAAGCTGAACCTGATGTGATTACATTTAAATTTAAATTGGAACATCTCCGCGCTCTGCTTAAGGAGGTGTTATCTACTCTGGATGATTGTGAGAATTTGGTCATTCCAGAGAAACTATGTAAAATGGACAAGTTCCTAGAGGTCCCGGGGCCCCCCGAAGCTTTTCCTATACCCAAGCGGGTGGCGGACATTGTAAATAAAGAATGGGAAAGGCCCGGTATACCTTTCGTCCCTCCCCCCATATTTAAAAAATTGTTTCCTATGGTCGACCCCAGAAAGGACTTATGGCAGACAGTCCCCAAGGTCGAGGGGGCGGTTTCTACTCTAAACAAACGCACCACTATACCCATAGAAGATAGTTGTGCTTTCAAAGATCCTATGGATAAAAAATTAGAAGGTTTGCTTAAAAAGATGTTTGTTCAGCAAGGTTACCTTCTACAACCAATTTCATGCATTGTTCCTGTCACTACAGCAGCGTGTTTCTGGTTCGATGAACTAGAAAAGGCGCTCAATAATAATTCTTCTTCTTATGAGGAGATTATGGACAGAATTCATGCTCTCAAATTGGCTAATTCTTCACCCTAGACGCCACTTTGCAATTGGCTAGGTTAGCGGCGAAGAATTCTGGTTTTGCTATTGTGGCGCGCAGAGCGCTTTGGCTAAAATCTTGGTCAGCGGATGCGTCTTCCAAGAACAAATTGCTTAACATTCCTTTCAAGGGGAAAACGCTGTTTGGCCCTGACTTGAAAGAGATTATCTCTGATATCACTGGGGGCAAGGGCCACGCCCTTCCTCAGGATAGGTCTTTCAAGGCCAAAAATAAACCTAATTTTCTTCCCTTTCGCAGAAACGGACCAGCCCCAAGTGCTACGTCCTCTAAGCAAGAGGGTAATACTTCTCAAGCCAAGCCAGCCTGGAGACCAATGCAAGGCTGGAACAAAGGAAAGCAGGCCAAGAAACCTGCCACTGCTACCAAGACAGCATGAGATGTTGGCCCCCGATCCGGGACCGGATCTGGTGGGGGGCAGACTCTCTCTCTTCGCTCAGGCTTGGGCAAGAGATGTTCTGGATCCTTGGGCACTAGAAATAGTCTCCCAAGGTTATCTTCTGGAATTCAAGGGGCTTCCCCCAAGGGGGAGGTTCCACAGGTCTCAATTGTCTTCAGACCACATAAAAAAACAGGCATTCTTACATTGTGTAGAAGACCTGTTAAAAATGGGAGTGATTCATCCTGTTCCATTAGGAGAACAAGGGATGGGGTTCTACTCCAATCTGTTCGTAGTTCCCAAAAAAGAGGAAACATTCAGACCAATCTTAGATCTCAAGATCCTAAACAAGTTTCTCAAGGTTCCATCGTTCAAAATGGAAACCATTCCAACAATTCTTCCTTCCATCCAGGAAGGTCAATTCATGACCACGGTGGATTTAAAGGATGCGTATCTACATATTCCTATCCACAAGGAACATCATCGGTTCCTAAGGTTCGCATTCCTGGACAAGCATTTCCAGTTTGTGGCACTTCCGTTCGGATTAGCCACTGCTCCAAGAATTTTCACAAAGGTACTAGGGTCCCTTCTAGCGGTGCTAAGACCAAGGGGCATTGCAGTAGTACCTTACTTGGACGACATTCTGATTCAAGCGTCGTCCCTTCCTCAAGCAAAGGCTCACACGGACATTGTCCTGGCCTTTCTCAGATCTCACGGGTGGAAAGTGAACGTAGAAAAAAGTTCTCTATCTCCGTCAACAAGGGTTCCCTTCTTGGGAACAATAATAGACTCCTTAGAAATGAGGATTTTTCTGACAGAGGCCAGAAAATCAAAACTTCTAAACTCTTGTCAAATACTTCATTCTGTTCCTCTTCCTTCCATAGCGCAGTGCATGGAAGTAATAGGTTTGATGGTAGCGGCAATGGACATAGTTCCTTTTGCGCGAATTCATCTAAGACCATTACAACTGTGCATGCTCAGTCAGTGGAATGGGGACTATACAGACTTGTCTCCGACGATACAAGTAGATCAGAGGACCAGAGATTCACTCCGTTGGTGGCTGTCCCTGGACAACCTGTCACAGGGGATGAGCTTCCGCAGACCAGAGTGGGTCATTGTCACGACCGACGCCAGTCTGGTGGGCTGGGGCGCGGTCTGGGGACCCCTGAAAGCTCAGGGTCTTTGGTCTCGGGAAGAATCTCTTCTCCCGATAAATATTCTGGAACTGAGAGCGATATTCAATGCTCTCAAGGCTTGGCCTCAGCTAGCAAAGGCCAAGTTCATACGGTTTCAATCAGACAACATGACGACTGTTGCGTACATCAACCATCAGGGGGGAACAAGGAGTTCCCTGGCGATGGAAGAAGTGACCAAAATCATTCATTGGGCGGAGACTCACTCCTGCCACTTGTCTGCAATCCACATCCCAGGAGTGGAAAATTGGGAAGCGGATTTTCTGAGTCGTCAGACATTTCATCCGGGGGAGTGGGAACTCCATCCGGAAATCTTTGCCCAAATTACTCAATTGTGGGGCATTCCAGACATGGATCTGATGGCCTCTCGTCAGAACTTCAAGGTTCCTTGCTACGGGTCCAGATCCAGGGATCCCAAGGCGACTCTAGTAGATGCACTAGTAGCACCTTGGACCTTCAAACTAGCTTATGTATTCCCGCCGTTTCCTCTCATTCCCAGGCTGGTAGCCAGGATCAATCAGGAGAGGGCATCGGTGATCTTGATAGCTCCTGCGTGGCCACGCAGGACTTGGTATGCAGACCTGGTGAATATGTCATCGGCTCCACCATGGAAGCTACCTTTGAGACGAGACCTTCTTGTTCAAGGTCCGTTCGAACATCCGAATCTGGTCTCACTCCAACTGACTGCTTGGAGATTGAACGCTTGATCTTATCAAAGCGAGGGTTCTCAGATTCTGTCATTGATACTCTTGTTCAGGCCAGAAAGCCTGTAACTAGAAAAATTTACCACAAAATATGGAAAAAATATATCTGTTGGTGTGAATCTAAAGGATTCCCTTGGGACAAGGTAAAAATTCCTAAGATTCTATCCTTTCTTCAAGAAGGTTTGGAGAAAGGATTATCTGCAAGTTCCTTGAAGGGACAGATTTCTGCCTTGTCTGTGTTACTTCACAAAAAGCTGGCAGCTGTGCCAGATGTTCAAGCCTTTGTTCAGGCTCTGGTTAGAATCAAGCCTGTTTACAAACATTTGACTCCTCCTTGGAGTCTCAATTTAGTTCTTTCAGTTCTTCAGGGGGTTCCGTTTGAACCCTTACATTCCGTTGATATTAAGTTATTATCTTGGAAAGTTTTGTTTTTGGTTGCAATTTCTTCTGCTAGAAGAGTTTCAGAATTATCTGCTCTGCAGTGTTCTCCTCCTTATCTGGTGTTCCATGCAGATAAGGTGGTTTTACGTACTAAACCTGGTTTTCTTCCGAAAGTTGTTTCTAACAAAAACATTAACCAGGAGATAGTCGTGCCTTCTTTGTGTCCGAATCCAGTTTCAAAGAAGGAACGTTTGTTGCACAATTTGGATGTTGTTCGTGCTCTAAAATTCTATTTAGATGCTACAAAGGATTTTAGACAAACATCTTCCTTGTTTGTTGTTTATTCTGGTAAAAGGAGAGGTCAAAAAGCAACTTCTACCTCTCTCTCTTTTTGGATTAAAAGCATCATCAGATTGGCTTACGAGACTGCCGGACGGCAGCCTCCTGAAAGAATCACAGCTCATTCCACTAGGGCTGTGGCTTCCACATGGGCCTTCAAGAACGAGGCTTCTGTTGATCAGATATGTAAGGCAGCGACTTGGTCTTCACTGCACACTTTTACTAAATTTTACAATTTTGATACTTTTGCTTCTTCTGAGGCTATTTTTGGGAGAAAGGTTTTGCAAGCCGTGGTGCCTTCCATCTAGGTGACCTGATTTGCTCCCTCCCTTCATCCGTGTCCTAAAGCTTTGGTATTGGTTCCCACAAGTAAGGATGACGCCGTGGACCGGACACACCTATGTTGGAGAAAACAGAATTTATGTTTACCTGATAAATTACTTTCTCCAACGGTGTGTCCGGTCCACGGCCCGCCCTGGTTTTTTTAATCAGGTCTGATAATTTATTTTCTTTAACTACAGTCACCACGGTATCATATGGTTTCTCCTATGCAAATATTCCTCCTTTACGTCGGTCGAATGACTGGGGAAGGCGGAGCCTAGGAGGGATCATGTGACCAGCTTTGCTGGGCTCTTTGCCATTTCCTGTTGGGGAAGAGAATATCCCACAAGTAAGGATGACGCCGTGGACCGGACACACCGTTGGAGAAAGTAATTTATCAGGTAAACATAAATTCTGTTTTTTCAAATAATGATAGCAAGAGAACGAAGAAAAATTCATAATAGGAGTAAATGAGAAAGTTGCTTAAAATTGCATGCTCTTTCTGAATTACAAAAGAAAAAATTTGTTTTCAGTGTCCCTTTAAGCACCAAGTTTAAAGGGACACTCGATCAAAATTAAACTTTCATTATTCAGTTAGGGCATGCCAATTTAAACAACTTTTCAATTTACTTCCATTAACTAAATGTGCACAGTCTTTTTATATTTAAACTTTTTGAATCACCAGTTCCTACTGAGCATGTGCAAGAATAAGTGTGTATGCATTTGTGAATGGCTGATGGCTGTCACATGGTACGTGTATGCATTTGTGATTGGCTGATGGCTGTCACATGGTACAGGGGGAGTGGAAAAAGACATAACTTTTAAAATTGTCAGAAAAAAAATCTACTACTCATTTGAGGTTCAGACTAAGTGCTATTGCATTGTCTTGTTATCTTGCATTTGTTAATTATGCAAATCTACTGTGTTGACTGGTCCTTTAAGCTCCAAGTAGGAGCCGAATTTCTAAAGACAGGTCTGACCTTAGACAGAGCCTGAACAAAAGGACTGAATATTAGGAAGCTCCACTAGTTTCTTATGTAACAGCACCGACAACGCCAAAATCTGTCCTTTAAGGAACTGGTGGCAAGACCTTTATCAAGACCATCCTGGAGAAAGGCCAGAATCGTGGATACCCTAACCTTGTGCCAGGGATATCCACGTTCCTCGCACCAGGATAAGTAGGTCATCCACACCTTATGATAGATGTGACGAGTGACCTGCTTCCTGGCCTGGAGGAGAGTATCAATTACTCTCTCAGAAAAACCTCTCTTAGCCAAGACTAGGCGTTCAATCAGTCAGTCTCAGCAAATCGAGATTTTCATGTAAAAAGGGACCCTGAACCAGCAGATCTCTGCGACAGGGTAACCACCATGGAGGAGACTATGACATTCCCACCAGATCCGCAAACCACGTCCTCCGCAGCCACAAAGGAGCAATCAGAATGGTCGAAGCTTGCTCTTGTTTGATGCGGGGCACCACTTGAGGAAGAAGTGGCAACGGTGGAAAAATATAATTAGGTTGTACTACCAAGTCACCGATAAGGCATTAGCTCTGCTTGTGGGTCCCTGGACCGCGACCCGTATCTGGGTAGCTTGAAGTTGAGTCTGGACGCCATGAGGTCTATCACCAGCATCCCCCATCTGTTGCAGATCTCCGCAAACACCTTGGGACGGAGAGACCATTCCCCAGGATGAAACGATTGTCTGCTGAGAGTCTGTCTTCCATTTGTCCACCCCCGGAATGTGGATTGCTGAGAGCGAACAATGGTGAGTTTCTGCCCATTCCAGAATCCGAGATACTTCCCTCATGACTAGGGAGCTTCTCGTTCTCCCCCTGATGGTTTATGTAAGCCACCGAGGTAATGTTGTCCGACTGGAATCGGGATGACCCCGGGGGGGCAAGCCCTCAGAGCGTTGAATATCGCTCAAAGTTCCAGAATATTTATTGGTAGATTTGATTCCTCTCGAGTCCACCTGCCTTGTGCCCTTCTGGCACCCCAGACAGCTCCCCATCCTGATAGACTTGAGTCCGTGGTCACAATGTCCCCTGAGCCAGCTGACCCGGACAGATCCACCAAGAGAGGGATTCCCTCACTCGGTTGTCCAGAGAGAGCTGTTGGGATAGATCTGAGTGATCGCCATTCCATTGTCTCAACATGCATAACTGAAAAAGTCTGAGATGGAACCTGGCGAAAGGAATGACATCTATGCTGGATACCATGAGCCTAATCACCTCCATACACCTGGCCACAGATGGCCTTGAGGAGGTCTGAAGGGCAAGACAGCTGGACGCAATCTTGGAACGTCTCTGATCTGTCAGGAATCTCTTCATTAGATATGGAATCTATTATCATACCCATGAACTCCACCCTGTTGCTGGAAAGCAAGGAACTCTTCCCTTCATTTATCTTCCATACATGGGATCGAAGTAGAAGAGCCCTTGAGTGGTCCTCCGCGAGACTGCAGGACGGAGCCTGGACCAGGATACTGTCCAGATAAGGAGCCACCGCAATACCTCTGGCTCTCGCTACCGCCATTAGTGCCCCCAGAACCTTTGTAAAAGACTCTTGGGGCAGTCGCCAGACAAAATGGTAGGTCAACAAACTGGAAGTGTTGGTTCAGAAAAGCGAATCTTAGGAACCCGACGTGGTCATTGTTGATTGGCACGTGAAGGTAAGCATCCTTCAAGTCTATTGTCGTCATAAATTGCCCCTCTTGAACTAGGGGCAGGATCGATCTGATCGTCTCCATTCTGAACGATGGGACTGACAGAAACGTGTTTAGGCACCAGAATTGGGTGGAAGGTGCCCTCCTTCTTTGGGAACACAATAAGGTTTGAATAGTACCCTAGACCCCTTTCTGTTCGAGGTACTGGAACAATTACTCCAAGAGATGAGAGATCCCTCACGTACTCTAGAAAGGCGTCTCTCTTCTCTGGAATTGAGGATAGGCTTGACAGAAGAAATTTGCCCCTGGGCAGATGAGTCCTGAACCCTATCCTGTAACCGTGGGTGATAACCTCCAGAACCCAAGGATCCTGTATGCTTCTCATCCAAGCCTCTGCGAACAGATATATAGTCTGCCCCCTACGCGATCCAGCGTCAGATCGGGGGCCACCCCTTTATGTCGACTTTGTCTCGCTGGCCTTCTTGCCCTTCTTGGACTTGTTCCACGATTGAGCTTGCTTCCAAGATCACTTATTTTAGTTGTATTCAGGCGAATAACTGCATATTTGCATCACAGATAAAAGAATTAGCTACTCTTAAGGCCTTAATCTTTTCCTGTAACTCCTCAAGGGGAGATTCCACCGTGACCATAGCTGACAGAGCGTCACACCATTAGGTAGCCGATCCAGCCACCACAGCGATCGCTACTGCCATTTGAAAAACAAACCCTGTGAGTTGGAACATCTTTCTCAACATGGATTCTAACTTTTTATCAATGGGCTCCTTGAACGACGAACTATCCTCAAGGGGAATAACCCTATCTAGCTTAGAGATCAAAGGTTTTTCCAAAACGTCCGGTTCCGGTACCTCCAACGTAGTAAGCACTTCTTTCAGTAAAAAGCGCCGATTCCATCCTCCTCATCGGATAATCTCTCAGATACATTCAACGGATTAGACGACCCCTGAGACGGAAGGCTATATCTTTCCCTTTGCTTGCGCTTTGCAGGGCGTGGTAGGGCATGGAAGGCCGCAGAAACCGCCTCTTGCAACTGGGCAGCGAAATCTGGCGGTCACGAGGCCCCTCCCATGGGAGGATTAGCCGGGCCTTGGGGAGCTACATGTGTAATCTGAGATGAATGTTGGGAACGCACCTCGCGGGACAAAGAACCCTCAGAGGTAGGCGGCTAAGTAGTACTCAATATCTTATTCTTTTTAGATATTGCAATCTTATCAAAGCATGTGGAACACAGTTGAGCAGGCGGATCAACCTGAACCTCCACACAATAAACACAGGTATTTAATTAAAGAGGGAGTATCCTCTAACATATCAGATTCCTCCATAGCTTGCGCCTTTAATGCGGACTGTGATATGCTAAATGGAACCTTTATACACCAATGGCCGGGGCACTCATCACCTCCTATGACCCGGACCACGGAGAAAACATTACATCTCCCGCAATGCTGATCAGAAAAGAGGAAGTTGAAGAGGCCACAGACGGTCACATGGAGTGCCATGCAGGACAGCCCCTGCACTATAGAGAAAACGCATCAAAAAAGGCTGCACCTTTCTTCACCTGACTGTACACACATTGCTAGAGCCTCATGTCACACATGACGTAGTATTAACACAATAAAGATATTATGCATAAATCCCCCCTGTTCAATAATCCCCTGTCCAGGGATATTAACCCTTGATTCTATAGAGATAAAAGGAGACACACTGTGACCCTGTCTTCTTGCATTATCATATGTGTATAAATGAAACAATCTTACCAGAATGTATGCCGTGGAACAGGAACATGGCCCTTCAAGTGCGACAGGTTAGTAGCATCGCTCCTGACATGGACTTGACTGAAGAAGGGCAGGCAGCAAAACTTGTCAACGCTGATTGCCCAAGAGTTTTGCGTGAAGCCCAGGAGTAAAACCGTTAATTAGGTAACCGCACCCTACAATTAGCAAACGCTGCACAATGCAGAGAAGTATTGTTCTCTTATTAACTGTTTCACTGGTGGGCCACATACAAAACTGACCTTAGACTCGAGGGAACACCAACAGTTATATCCCTCTAAGCATAACGGGCAAGGAGTCCACGCCTGGTCTCTCCCCCCGATCACCCTTAGGGAGACTTTCCCCATGGTCATAATACAAATATATACAGAAAGGGAAGCAATCTGCGAACAATTGCCACTAAATAGATGCAACTGCACCTCACTGATGATGAGGCCCAGAAAGGACAAAATGTAAGTTTGGAGTTTGTTGTTTTCCCTCGTTCAAAAGGAGAATTGCCTGGTATTTTGGCGCTGGAGTCTGGACTGTCTTTTGGGGGGATCAGACTGATATGCTACATGATATTTCTCCTTTCTGAAAGGCACAATTAGCTAAGAGAGACTGTACCCTGAGTGCCACTGACCTTATAGACAAACACATAAGTTTTTCCAGCTCTTGTGTTTTCTGTGAATATTCCTATTCCTGTAATTTAATTCTAAAAAGTGCCCCAAGAGTCTCATCCCACTGGACCTAGAATGATGACACTTCAATATTTTAAACAGTAACTGCTTGATTAGTGCAGGAGTTCATTTGTATATGCCCATAACTATCCACAACAAAAGGATATAAAATATATACTTAAAAATATTTTTAAGGGGTATGTCCATAGACCATAAAAAATGCAAATGCCGGTAACAAAATTACTGTTTTAAAAGGGACAGTCTACTGCAGAATTTGCATTGTTTAAAAAAAAAAGAGAAAAGAAAAATCCCTTTATTACCCACTCCCTAGTTTTGCATAACCCTGTATTAATACACTTCTTACCTCTGTGATTACCATGTTTCTAAGCCTCTGCAGACTGCCCCTTATCTTAGTTCTTTTGACAGACTTGCATTTAGCCGATCAGTGCCGAGTCTCAAAAACTCCACGGGAGTGAGCACCATGTTATCTATATGACACATATGAACTAGCAGTGTCTAACTGTGAAGAACTGAGATAAGAGGCAGTTCAACAGCTTAGAAATCAGCATATAAGTCCACCTAAGTTTAGCTTTAAACATAGAATACCAAGAGAGCAAAGCAAATTTGATAATAAAAAGTAAATTAGAAAGTTGTTTAAAAATGGCATGCCCTATCTGAATAATAAAAGTTTAATTTTGACAAAAATATAAACAAAGTTTTTCTCTATTATTTACATACTTTTTTTTCTTCAGAACAATTTGGAGTATGAAAAATGTAATTATCAACCATTGACGCAACACGTACCAAACTGTTCCTTAATGGAAAACATTAAACCTGGAATTTCTTCTGTTTAATTCTGTTGCCTGGAAACATGTAGGTACTGTTCAATATTTAATGAGATATTGTAGCTTAGCCTATTGCCATGGATCTAAGACAGTAAAGCAAGCACATAGTAATACTACAAGACCAGTGTACGCATTAAAATCATCTACCTATTGAAATGTTATTTAAAAAGTAATGGAAAATATCTGATGAATTAATTCCAGCTTATATACTGACATGGGCTCCTAAATATTGTGGTACGTTTACTGCCCTATATCAAGGTCTCACGTTAGTCAAATGAATAAATTAAAATAATAGTATACAATGCAAAACAGAATGCAGAATATTAAGATCAAAGCTTGTAAAAGAGAGAGATACAGTATATATATATATATATATGTATGTATGTACAGTATATATATATATATATATATATATATATATATATATATATATATATATATATATATATATACATACACACACACATACATATATACATAATTTATGATTTCTTGGCCATTTTTCAGAGAATATAAATGATAACACAAAAACTTTTCTTTCACTCATGGTTAGTGTTTGGCTGAAGCCATTTATTATCAATCAACTGTGTTTAACTTTTTTTTTTATCATAATGACAACAGAAACTACCCAAATGACCCTGATCAAAAGTTTACATACCCTGGTGATTTTGGCCTGATAACATGCACACAAGTTGACACAAAGGGGTTTGAATGGCTATTAAATGTAACCATCCTCACCTGTGATCTGTTTGCTTGTGTGTGTTTGTGTATAAAAGGTCAATGAGTTTCTGGACTCCTGACAGACCAATGCATCTTTCATCCAGTGCTGCACTGACGTTTCTGGATTCTGAGTCATGGGGAAAGAAAAAGAATTGTCAAAGGATCTGTGGGAAAAAGGTAGTTGAAATGTATAAAAAGATATCCAAGGAATTGAGAATGCAAATCAGCAGTGTTCAAACTCTAATCAAGAAGTGGAAAATGAGGCGTTCTGTTTAATAACATACTGCATTCATCTTGCCATCAATTCTGACCAAATTTCCTGTACCTTTGTAGCTTAACACATCCCCAAAACATCAGCGATCCACCTCTGTGTTTCACAGTAGGAATGGTGTACCTTTTATCATAGGCCTTGTTGACTCCTCTGCAAATGTAGCGTTTATGGTTGCGGCCAAAAAGCTCAATTTTGGTCTCATCACTCCAAATGGCTTTGTGCCAGAAGGTTTGAGGCTTGTCTCTGTGCTGTTTTGTGTATTGTAAGCGGGATACTTTGTGGCAAAAAATAGGAGAAGGCTAAAGCCAGGTATCTCTCGCATAAGAGGGGCAATGCTCTATAAGAATATCTAAAGCTAATAAAACACTAATATGCAATGTGATCACCAGATATAAAAAAAAAATGGCTAAAAAAGAATGGCTCCCTAAAATGACATTGATTGAGAGCATTTAGAATAAAATATGCAAGCTCTATAGAATCATCCTACATTTTAAATACAGTTATACTACTTGGTAGCAAGGAATGGACAAGAACAGAATTACAGAGCAGCTCAATTAAAGGGACGGTCAAGTCCAAAAAAAAAAAAAAAAAAAAACTTTCATTTTTCAAATAGGGCATGTAATTTTAAACAACTTCCAATTTACTTTTATCAACAATTTTGCTTTGTTCTCTTGGTATTCTAGTTGAAAGCAAACCTAGGAAGGCACATATGATAATTTCTAAGCCCTTGAAGGCCGCCTCTATTTTATTTACTTTTCACAGCAGGGGAGAGCAAGCTCATGTAGGCCATATAGATAGCACTGTAATCACGCTTGTGGCTAGTGGCAGACACTGCACTAATTGGCTAAAATGTAAGTCAATAGATAATAACTAAAAGTCATGTGATTAGGGGCGGTCATAAGATGAGTAGATACAAGTTAGTCACAGAAGTAAAAAGTGTATTAAAGTGAAGGTAAAGTTTTGCATTTTTGTAGCCTGTATTCTATTAGTCATCTAGTATATATTCTGATCGCTATTTTTTTTTTTCATAATTGTATATATATTATTGTATTTTTAACCGTTTATATTTACAGTCTCTGCCATTCTTAGCTCCTCCCTCCTTTCATTTCCTGATTTTTCACTATATTACGTACAGAGCGGGCCCACCCGCTCTGTACGTACTTCAAAAGCGTGTTCCCAATTGACGGCTCACTTGCGCATGCGCAGCATACGCCGAACATTCGATTTGCGCCTGCGTGACAGAAAAAATCTTAGACCTAAAGCGCAGGCGTCAATACTTATAAATAGACAAGACGTCGCCTTATGAAATCAAAAAAGCGCATGCGCTAAACTGGAACGAGCAGTGAGAAGAAAGGAAAGGAAGTGAAGGCCACGCATGCGCATATAGAACAATAAGGCGGTGACGTAATATGACGGCTGCCTAACGGCCAGTGTTTCAATTGGATAATCAAAAAACGTGACCGGGCTTCCGGGAAAAAAAAAAAAAAAAAAAAAAAAGGGTTTTAATAAGTGTTCGGAATCGGATCAAGAAACGGTAATATATCAATAAATATAGCGATTGTAAAATTTTGATGACTTAAACTCCCATTTATTTTAATAGTATTTACAGGGGAAAAAGTGTAATACGTGAAACTTTACCTTCACTTTAATATAACAGTGTTGGTTTTGCAAAACTGGGGAATGGGTAATAAAGGGATTATCTATCTTTTTAAACAATAAAAATTCTGGTGTTGACTGTCCCTTTAAACAAAGTGCTTTTGAGGCCCCTTAAAAAAAAAAAAAAAATGTCTAGTCAAAATTTAACTTTCATGATTCAGATAGGGCATGCAATTTTAAAATGACTTTCCAATTTACCTTTTCCATAAAATGTGCTTTGTTCTCTTAGTATTCTTTGTTGAAAGCTAAACCTAGGTAGGCTCATATGCTAATTCTAAGGCCCAAGTAGGCTCATTTACCAATTTCTAAGCCTGTGAAGGCCGCCTCTTATCTCGGTGCATTTTCACAGGGGGTTTTTTTTTTACAGATAGCGCTAATTTATGTGTGCCATATTAGATAACATTGTACTCACTCCTGTGGAGTAACCTAGGAGTCAGCAATGATTGGCTAAAATGCAAGTCTGTCAAAAGAACTGAAGGGGACAGTCTGCAGAGGCTTGGATACAAGGTAATCACAGAGGTAAAAAAAATAAATTAATATAACCATGTTACTAATGCAAAACTGGGGAATGGGTAAGAAAAGGGATTATTTTCTATAAGAAAAAATATTTAAAGGGACAGTCAACAAGAATTTTTGTTGTTTTAAAAGATAGATAATCCATTACACATTTAGATATATAGATCATATAGATACACATTTTACCTCTGAAATTACCTTGCATCTAAGCCTCAGCAGCCTGCCCCCTTATTTTAGTTATTTTGACAGACTTGCATTTTAGCCAATCAGAGCTCATTCCACAGTAAATTCATGTGCATGAGCTCAATGTTATCTATATGAAAAACATGAACTAATTCCCTCTAGTGGTGAAAAACTGTCAAAATGCATCTAGATTAGAGGTGGCCTTCAAGGTCTAAGAAATTAGCATATGAACCTCATAGGTTTAGCTTTCAACTAAGAATAACAAGAAAACAAAGCAAAATTGGTGATAAAAGTAAATTGGAAAGTTGTTTAAAATGACATGCCCTATTTGAATCATGAAAGTTTTTTTGTACTGGACTGTCCCTTTAAAGCAGACATCCTCAAACTTGGCACTACAGAGGTTTTGGAACTACATTTACCATGATGCTCAGCCAGCATATCAGCTGGATGAGCATCATGGGAAACATAGTACCAAAACCTCTGAAAGGCCAAGTTTGAGGATGTCTGCTTTAAAGGAACATCCAAACATATTAAGTAACCTTACATCTCCAAACTTGAAACTCTGTGTTTGGCTGCAATATGAACACAGTAGCTCCAAAATATCCATAAACGTTGCAGTATCAGTAATATTTAACATTCAAAATGTACCATAGTTAAAAAAAAAAGCAGTACATTCATTCTTCAATGTAAATGTCATCCTGACAAATGAAAATACATTTTATGCAAATAGTCAGGCAAATAACTTTAAACACATTTACTCGTTTGCAAACAAAATTCTGTTTTTAGTTGCTCCAGTTTACAGTAATAATAATAATACATTTGCAAGAATAATTAGCTGGCATTACATCAGCTATTCAAATTCTGTTTAATATAAAATAGGTGTAACTACAACGCAGATTGGCAACTACTTTATTTACACATAACATTCTACAAAATAATCTTGGAGGGACATGAAACCCAAACATTTCCTTTCATGATTTAGATAGAACATACAATTTTAAACAACTTTCCAATTTACTTCTATTATCAAAATTTGTTTCATTCTCTTGGTATCATTTGTACAAGGAGGAGCAATGCACTACTGGTTTCTAACTGAACACATGAGTGAGCCAGTGACAATCGGTATAGATATGCAGCCACCAATCACAGCAGCTAGAACTTGGGTTCTTTGCTGCTCCTGAGCTGACCTAGATAAACCTTTCAGCAAAGGATAACAAGAGAAGAATACAAATTAAATAATAGAAGTAAATTGGAATGTTGTGTCATGCATGATACACGCATGTGGAGTAGTTAATACCTGGATTAGCTACCCAGCAGAGGTGGTATTGTGGTCTCAGCATTGGCAGGTTAATCTGAACTGTTCTTTCTTTGTGTGGAATCTGTTTGTTCAGGAATGCTGTGGTCTCAAGACCCCCCTCCTCCTTGTGCATGGTATTTTTTTGATACTGGGAGTTAAGGCTGGCTTTGAGTGGTTGAATGATTGTAAATTAACACAAGGGTGATGGTCTTGACAAGACAAAGCAAAACTGAGTTATAACTGAATGCTACAGAAAAAGTATCCAGAGTTTTCCTGGGATCAGACGTAACAACTGAAGCAGATTATCCGATATACCTAAAGGAATTTGGTAATAAGTGTATGGTGTTGTTTTTGTTTATTATGTCCCATTTTATTTTAAATAACTATATCTTTGCACATATCTTGTTATTTTGCGTGTTTTTGTAGTTTGGCACGTGTGGAACCTGTATTTGTCTTTTGTTATAAAACAAAGAAAATATAATTCTGTCTTTGGGCTCTAATATCTGAATTCACACTCTGAAGAGACAAGGTTGAAGGCACGTTACCTAATTGTTAGTTGTGCGAGTTATTGGGTTTCCAAGACACCCTTAGTTTAAAATTCTTGGTGGTGGCAGTATTGATAACTGGGCAGGTGTAGGCAGGATTTGGGGGTTGATTTGGTGTCCCTTTATACCCTTTGTAGAGATAAAGGTAAATGGGAACCAATGGCTGATGCTATTAACCCTTTCATGCCCACACCCGTCCCATAGTGACGGCTGGGTGGATAGGCTTAATCGACACAAGTTGTTTAAAATGTTATGCCCCGTCTAAATATAACTTTACTGTACCTTTAAAGAGACATGGAAGTGATGCATGATGTTTAATGCATTGCCTCTAGACCATTCATCTCTAAATAAATAGATGTATCATCAACAAGAAATACTTATATTTAAAACTTATTATGTTGGGGGGGGGGCAGAAGATTGAAATAAAAGCTGGTTTTATTTTGTAACTAGCAGAAAGCACAGTACTGGACTGTGGATTAGAAGATAATTGGATGATAAACAAAACCCTACCTTGGGGGATACTGCTGCACCCTATCCTCACAAGAATTACTATAAAAAACAAAAATCTGCAATGATAAATACAGGCAGCAAATCCCCTGGCCCTGTATGGACATGTTCCCTATATGTAAACATTGTCAGTCCAGAGAATAATAAAACTGTCCCGAAGTGTATGCTCAACTACATGTCTGATTTACTTGAAAGAAGAAAAAAAAAAAAGTATCTTAAAGGGACAGTCAACACCAGATTTTTTGTTGTTTTAAAAGATAGATAATCCCTTAATTAATAATTCCCCAGTTTTGCATAACCAACACAGTTATAATTATACACGTTTTACCTCTGTAATTACCTTGTATCTAAGCCTCAGCAGACTGCCCCCTTATTTCAGTTCTTTTGACAGACTTGCATTTTAGCCAATCAGAGCTGTCTCCATGGTAAATTCACATGCATGAGCTCAATGTTATCTATATGAAACACGTGAACTAATGTCCTCTTGTGGTGAAAAACTATCAAAATGCATTAAGATTAGAGACGGCCTTCAAGGTCTAAGACATTAGCATATGAACCTCCTAGGTTTAGCTTTAACTAAGAATACCAAGAGAACAAAGCAAAATTGGTGATAAAAGTAAATTGGAAAGTTGTTTAAAATTACATTTCCTATTTGAAACATGAAAGCTTTTTTTGGACTTGACTGTCCCTTTAGGAAGAAACCCTAGGTCTGGCCACTGTCATTATTTATTGATATTACTAGTTGGAGCGAGAGGCTGCATTTACTCAAAACGTGTTTGTTTTCTGGCTTCCAGAGAGGATGCTGTATTGATTCACACATGTGCAACAGCAAGTCAGTCTCCTCCATTTGCAGACAGAGAAAACATGTAAGTGACCTTTAAAATAATAAAGATACATAATTTTCATTAAAATGGGATATGAAACACAAAAATGTTATTTTGTGATTCAGACAGAGCATAACATTGTAACACTGGGGTTCAACAAATCTGTTCAAAATTAGGGGCCATTAAGAATATTTAGGAGCCAGGCAGTGTTTTTTTTATACAGCTATATGGAGAATAACCCAAAAAATTGTGAGCCAGTGGTAACATTTTAGGAGCCAGTGACTTTATTACCCATTCCCCAGTTTTGCACACAAAAACATGGTTATTTATTAATATACTTTTTATCTCTGATTACCTTGTTTCAAAGCATCTTCTGACTGCCCCCTGATCAAATGACTATCTATTGACTTGCATCTAAGCCAATGAGTGCTGTGGTGTTAGAATCCACGGGCATCAGCACAATGTTATCTATATGGCTTACATGAACTAGCTTCCCCTGATGTGAAAAGCAAAAATAAAGGCATGTGATCATGGGGCTGTCTTTAGGGACTTGGAAACAGACTGAAATTTAGAGGTTTAAAGGTTATAAAGAATGTTAATTTAACCTTGTTTTTTTTTTTTGCAAAGCTGGGGAATGGGTAGTAAAGGCATTATCTATCTTTCTAAATAACAAATTTTGTGTTGACTGTCCGTATTTTTTTTTCTCCTGGGAAGAGCCATAGAGCCAGGGCACATATTCATTTCTACAATCACATGATTTTCCCAACTGTAAATACAATTATGTCTAATAAGTAGGTGCTGCATGATTTTGCAAGGGATTACAAAGAGGCTTCTATCCAGCATCACTGATGCAACAATATTGCTAAAATATGTACAGGCACCCATATATTATTGCTCATACAAATAAACTTAATTCTGTGATTTCACATATAAAACAAGTGTGATTAAAAGAAACAAATTATGCTTACCTGATAATTTTATTTTCTTCTGACGGGTCCACAGCTGCATTCATTACTTTTGGGAAATACAGAACATGGCCACCAGGAGGAGGCAAAGACCAGGCTCCGTTAGAAAAGAGGAGGACATCAAAAGTCCTCCCACCAAAGGCAAGGACAACTCGCAAAGAAAATAGGCAATGCATAGAAAAACCTATCCCTGACCTTCCCTCAAGGGTAATGGTCCCAGCCAAAAGGCTAGTCAAGACCGAAGACAAAAGTCTCTGACCTCTGGAGAAAAAGGATGGATCTACGAGGAGCAAAACCCCTGAGTAGAACTCTAACCGCCATTAAAAAACGGCATGCTACCGTGAATCAGGACAGACCTCATGCTCAGGTACGCGACCCCTTATACCGCTGACTCCAAAGCAGAAACAATTCCCAAGAGAAGAAGTTCTGCAGCCCCTAGTATCTAAATATCAGATCCCCCCCCCCCAAAAAAAAACAGGAGCCTTACCAGGGTAGAAAACCCTCCGCCTCCTGCTGCAGGAACGGTGGAAACAGACACTGCTCCACATCTCCCTTTCCAGGATTCTGAAATATAAGAGGGGGGAAAAATCCTACAAGGCAAGCAAAACAAGACCCACAGGTCGTCACAGATACCGAGGTGACTCAGAATCAGAAGAACACACAAGCACCCATCCCTCACTCTAGGAGAGAAGGGAACCAAAGACATGGAATCACCCTACAATAGAGCGAACCCCTTAGCCAAATATCGCCAACTAAATGGAGAGGACACCTGGAGTCTATAGGAACATCAAAAGCGTCAATAGAGTAGTAGGGATCCAACAGAAAGACCTAGAACCTAAGCCTCAGGAAGATAGAATCCCATCCCTTTCAAAGGTACACGTGGGACCAGAACACCTAAGGTGAGACCAAACCGTCCACACCCGCTCCAGGGAGGGACATGGCCCTAGACCAGAGTCCTCGAAAAACGGAATTGATCAAAAGACCTAACTTTCTGAGGAACACTAGGCTGCCTCCTATGATTAGGAGCGCACCATCGAAAGTCCGTAGACCCGGGGACCTACTAACAATCTCAAACCCAAGAGTCCGCAGGAACTCCTGACCAGTTTAAGATGTGCCACCCAGAGCTCCTGGCTCGCAAAATCAATAAGACCAGCTTAACTACGTGAACACACGCTGGCAAGGAAACATCAGCATCCTAAGATGGATGAGAATCCCGGGCCTTCTGTTTGCCTTCCCAGTGAGCGAAACACAACCTCTAAGCCCCAATGGACAATGAGGATAAATGGTCATCTACCTGAACCTAGGAGGGCGACCGACTGAAGACGACCTCGACCCTTCTCTAGTAAACAAGGCTATATTTGCAACGAGGTTGCTGATAACACCTGAGAGTCGGACCAAGGGTAGATCCAATATGAGAGAGGCAACAGCCTCTAGAGATCCTTGCAGGGCCGATCTTTCCCAAAAAAACATAATTTATGCTTACCTGATAAATTTATTTCTCTTGTAGTGTATCCAGTCCACGGATCATCCATTACTTATGGGATATTCTCCTTCCCAACAGGAAGTTGCAAGAGGATCACCCACAGCAGAGCTGCTATATAGCTCCTCCCCTAACTGCCATATCCAGTCATTCGACCGAAACAAACAAACAGAGAAAGGAGAAACCATAGGGTGCAGTGGTGACTGTAGTTTAATTAAATTTTAGACCTGCCTTAAAATGACAGGGCGGGCCGTGGACTGGATACACTACAAGAGAAATAAATTTATCAGGTAAGCATAAATTATGTTTTCTCTTGTTAAGTGTATCCAGTCCACGGATCATCCATTACTTATGGGATACCAATACCAAAGCTAAAGTACACGGATGATGGGAGGGACAAGGCAGGGATTAAGCGGAAGGAACCACTGCCTGAAGAACCTTTCTCCCAAAAACAGCCTCCGAAGAAGCAAAAGTATCAAATTTGTAAAATTTTGAAAAAGTTGGAAGCGAAGACCAAGTCGCGGCCTTGCAAATCTGTTCAACAGAGGCCTCATTTTTAAAGGCCCAGGTGGAAGCCACAGCTCTAGTAGAGTGAGCTGTAATTCTTTCAGGGGGCTGCTCAAAGCAGTCTCATAGGCTAGGCGTATAATACTCCAAAGCCAAAAGGAAAGAGAGGTTGCCGAAGCTTTTTGACCTCTCCTCTGTCCAGAATAAACGACAAACAGGGAAGATGTTTGACGAAAATCTTTAGTAGCTTGTAAGTAAAACTTCAAGGCACGGACTACATCCAGATTATGTAAAAGACGTTCCATCATTGTGTCCTAATCCTTCTTCAAAGAAGGAACAACAATCTCTTGATTGATATTCTTGTTAGAAACCACCTTAGGTAAAAACCCAGGTTTGGTACGCAGAACTACCTTATCTGCATGAAAAATCAGATAAGGAGAATCACATTGTAAGGCAGATAGCTCAGAGACTCTCCGAGCCGAGGAAATAGCCATCAAAAACAGAACTTTCCAAGATAAAAGCTTAATATCAATGGAATGAAGGGGTTCAAACGGAACTCCTTGAAGAACTTTAAGAACCAAGTTTAAGCTCCATGGGGGAGCAACAGGTTTAAACACAGGCTTAATTCTAACCAAAGCCTGACAAAACGCCTGGACGTCTGGAACTTCTGCCAGACGCTTGTGCAAAAGAATAGACAGAGCAGAAATCTTTCCCTTCAAGGAACTAGCTGATAATCCTTTGTCCAAACCCTCTTGGAGAAAGGACAATATCCTAGGAATCCTAACCTTACACCATGAGTAATTCTTGTATTCACACCAGTAAAGATATGTACGCCATATCTTGTGATAGATTTTCTTTCGTGCCTGTATTAAGGTATCAATGACTGACTCGGAGAAGCCACGCTTTGATAGAATCAAGCGTTCAATCTCCATGCAGTCAGTCTCAGAGAAATTAGATTTGGATGATTGAAAGGATCAATCAGAAGGTCCTGTCTTAGAGGCAGAGTCCATGGTGGAAAGGATGACATGTCCACTAGGTCTGCATACCAGGTCCTGCGTGGTCACGCAGGCGCTATTAGAATCACTGATGCTCTCTCCTGTTTGATTTTGGCAATCAGTCGAGGGAGCAGAGGAAACGGTGGAAACACATAAGCCAGGTTGAAGAACCAAGGCGCTGCTAGAGAATCTATCAGCGTCGCTTCTGGGTCCCTGGACCTGGATCCGTAACAAGGAAGCTTGGCGTTCTGGCGAGACGCCATGAGATCCAACTCTGGTTTGCCCCAACGATGAATCAACTGAGCAAACACCTCCGGATGGAGTTCCCACTCCCCCGGATGAAAAGTCTGACGACTTAGAAAATCCGCCTCCCAGTTCTCCACGCCTGGGATATGGATTGCTGACAGGTGGCAAGAGTGGTACTCTGCCCAGCGAATTATTTTTGAGACTTCTAACATCGCTAGGGAACTCCTGGTTCCCCCTTGATGGTTGATGTAAGCCACAGTCGTGATATTGTCCGACTGAAATCTGATGAACCTCAGTGTTGCTAACTGAGGCCAAGCCAGAAGAGCATTGAATATTGCTCTTAACTCCAGAATATTTATCGGAAGGAGTTTCTCCTCCCGAGTCCACGATCCCTGTGCCTTCAGGGAGTTCCAGACTGCACCCCAACCTAGAAGGCTGGCATCTGTTGTTACAATTGTCCAATCTGGCCTGCGAAAGGTCATACCCTCGGACAGGTGGACCCGAGACAACCACCAGAGAAGAGAATCTCTGGTCTCTTGATCCAGATTTAGCCGAGGGGACAAATCTGTGTAATCCCCATTCCACTGACTTAGCATTCATAATTGCAGCGGTCTGAGATGTAGGCGTGCAAATGGCACTATGTCCATTGCCGCTACCATTAAGCCGATCATCTCCATACACTGAGCCACCGAAGGGCGGGGAATGGAATGAAGAATACAGCAAGCATTTAGAAGCTTTGATTACCTGACGGAGTCCAGGTTAATTTTCATCTCTACAGAATCTATAAGAGTCCCTAAGAAGGAGACTCTTGTGAGTGGGGATAGAGAACTCTTTTCCTCGTTCACTTTCCACCCATGCGATCTCAGAAATGCCAGAACTATCTCTGTATGAGACTTGGCAATTTGAAAGCTTGACGCCTGTATCAGGATGTCGTCTAGATACGGAGCCACCGCTATGCCTCGCGGTCTTAGAACCGCCAGAAGTGAGCCCAGAACCTTCCTAAAGATTCTCGGGGCTGTAGCCAACCCAAAGGGAAGAGCTACAAATTGGTAATGCCTGTCTAGAAAGGCAAACCTTAGGAACCGATGATGATCTTTGTGAATCGGTATGTGAAGGTAGGCATCCTTTAAGTCCACTGTGGTCATGTACTGACCCTCTTGGATCATGGGTAGGATGGTCCGAATAGTTTCCATTTTGAATGATGCAACTCTGAGGAATTTGTTTAAGATCTTTAGATCCAAAATTGGTCTGAAGGTTCCCTCTTTTTTGGGAACCACAAACAGATTTGAATAAAAATCCTGTCCTTGTTCCGTCCGCGGAACTGGATGGATCACTCCCATTACTAGGAGGTCTTGCACACAGCGTAGGAATGCCTCTTTCTTTATCTGATTTGCAGATAACCTTGAAAGATGAAATCTCCCTTGTGGAGGGGAAGCTTTTAAGTCCAGAAGATATCCCTGAGATATGATCTCCAACGCCCAGGGATCCTGAACATCTCTTGCCCACGCCTGGGCGAAGAGAAAAAGTCTGCCCCCTACTAGATCCGTCGCCGGATAGGGGGCCGTTCCTTCATGCTGTCTTAGAGGCAGCAGCAGGCTTTCTGACCTGCTTGCCTTTGTTCCAGGACTGGTTAGGTTTCCAGGCCTGCTTAGATTGAGCAAAAGTTCCCTCTTGTCTTGAAGCGGAGGAAGTTGATGCTGCACCTGCCTTGGAATTTCGAAAGGCACGAAAATTAGACTGTTTGGCCTTTGATTTGGCCCTGTCCTGAGGAATGGTATGACCCTTACCTCCAGTAATGTCAGCAATAATTTCTTTTAAACCAGGCCCGAATAAGGTCTGACCAGGATTTGAGCCATAGCGCCCTACGCGCCTGGATGGCGAATCCGGAATTCTTAGCCGTTAGTTTAGTCAAATGAACAATGGTATCAGAAACAAATGAGTTAGCTAGCTTAAGAGTTCTAAGCTTGTCAACAATTTCAGTCAATGGAGCTGTATGGATGGCCTCTTCCAGGGCCTCAAACCAGAATGCCGCCGCAGCAGTGACAGGCGCAATGCATGCAAGGAGCTGTAAAATAAAACCTTGTTGAATAAACATTTTCTTAAGGTAACCTTCTAATTTTTTTATCCATTGGATCTGAAAAAGCACAACTGTCCTCAACCGGGATAGTGGTACGCTTTGCTAAAGTAGAAACTGCTCCCACCACCTTAGGGACAGTCTGCCATAAGTCCCGTGTAGTGGCATCTATTGGAAACATTTTTCTAAATATAGGAGGTGGGGAAAAGGGCACACCGGGCCTATCCCACTCCTTACTAATAATTTCTGTAAGCCTTTTAGGTATTGGAAAAACATCAGTACTCACCGGCACTGCATAGTATCCAGCCTACACAATTTCTCTGGCACTGCAATTGTGTCACAGTCATTCAGAGCAGCTAATACCTCCCCAAGCAATACACGGAGGTTCTAAAGCTTAAATTTAAAATTAGAAATCTCTGAATCAGGTCTCCCCGAATCAGAGACGTCACCCACAGACTGAAACTACCGTCCTCAGGTTCTGCATATTGTGACGCAGTATCAGACATGGCTCTTACAGCATCTACGCGCTCTGTATCTCGTCTAACCCCAGAGCTATCGCGCTTCCCTCTCAATTCAGGCAATCTGGATAATACCTCTGACAGGGTATTATTCATGATTGCAGCCATGTCCTGCAAAGTAATCGCTATGGGCGTCCCTGATGTACTTGGCGCCATATTAGCATGCGTCCCTTGAGCGGGAGGCGAAGGGTCCGACACGTGGGGAGAGTTAGTCGGCATAACTTCCCCCTCGACAGACCCCTCTGGTGACAATTCTTTTATAGATAAAGACTGATCTTTACTGTTTAAGGTGAAATCAATACATTTAGTACACATTCTCCTATGGGGCTCCACCATGGCTTTTAAACATAATGAACAAGTATCCTCTGTTTCAGACATGTTTGTACAGACTAGCAATGAGACTAGCAAGCTTGGAAAACACTTTAAAGCAAGTTAACAAGCAATATAAAAAACGTTACTGTGCCTTTAAGAGAAACAAATTTTGACAAAATTTGAAGTAACAGTGAAAAAAGGCAGTTACACTAACAAAATTTTTACAGTGTATGTAACAAGTCAGCAGAGCATTGCACCCACTTGCAAATGGATGATTAACCCCTTAATAACAAAAACAGAATAATAAATGACAAAAACATTTTTTAAACACAGTCACAACAACTGCCACAGTCTACTGTGATTGTTACCATCCTCAAACACGACTTTGAAGCCTTTTGAGCCCTTCAGAGATGTCCTGTATCATGCAGAGGGAAGCTGAATGTCTCTGTCAGTATTTTTATCTGCACAGAAAAGCACTAAAATAGGCCCTTCCCACTCATATTGCAACAGTGGAAAGCTTCAGGAAACTGTCTCTAGGCAGAAATCAAACCAGCCATGTGGAAAAAAACTAGGCCCCAATAAGTTTTGTCACCAAACATATATAAAAACGATTAATATGCCAGCAAACGTTTTATATTACATTTTTATAAGAGTATGCCTCTTTATTAATAAGCCTGATACCAGTAGCTATCACTGCATTTAAGGCTTTACTTACATTAATCCGGTATAAGCAGCATTTTCTAGCAAATTCCATCCCTAGAAAAATATTAACTGCACATACCTTATTGCAGGAAAACCTGCACGCCATTCCCTCTCTGAAGTTACCTCACTCCTCAGAATATGTGAGAACAGCCATGGATCTTAGTTACTTCTGCGAAGATCATAGAAAATGCAGGCAGATTCTTCTTCTAAATACTGCCTGAGATAAACAGCACACTCCGGTACCATTTAAAAATAACAAACTTTTGAAGAAATAAACTAAATATAAAACACCACTCTCCTCTTACGACCTCCATCTTTGTTGAGGGTTGCAAGAGAATGACTGGATATGGCAGTTAGGGGAGGAGCTATATAGCAGCTCTGCTGTGGGTGATCCTCTTGCAACTTCCTGTTGGGAAGGAAAATATCCCATAAGTAATGAGGATGATACATGGACTGGATACACTAAACAAGAGAAACACCACATAAACGGGGTAGAGCTGGAGCTTCACAGCTCCCCAGCAGAAAACAGGGAAACCCCTGCACTCCACCTCCTAGGGTAACAACTCTGTGCAAAGGAGGATGGACATACCCGCACTTCCAGACCAGATTATCCCTTTAAGGCGGGAAGGAGGGAGACTCCGCCACAAAAACATGTTATTAGGCTAAAAAGAGTCAGCATCCGGAAAAACCTCAAGTGAATACGCAAATCATTCCCCACTCGAATCACTAGACCACAGAGGTCCAAACACATCTCCCAACTCCAAAGGAATGGAAACTACGGTTCTGAGTCCTTAGGGACCTGTGAGAACCAAAATTATGTCTATAAAAGACAGACTGGTATCTCGGCGAGTAGCCAGAATAAGCCAACCCCAGATCGGCACTCACACCCTCCATTGGAAGCGTATCTATACACTAGGCCTCATACTTCGATTAGGATCCGAGACCGGAGTTTGTATCAATAGACCAAGCAACTTTCAGAATCCAATAGGATTAAATCAGCACCACGAGGGTGACATGAACCCAAGAACAGCAGAAAAGCGTCTGACCAGTACCTGCCTAGTATAAGGACATTCCAGAACTGTCCAAGGTTAAAAAAATTCGGCCTGAAGGTTCGATAAATGAACGAGAAAACATAATTCTGTTATTCACAAGTGCGCAACTTCTGTGGAAATGCCCATGCGACCACAATATCGCAAGTATCGGTTTCAGACAACGTTTAAAAAAAAAAAAAAAAAAAAAAAATCTATCAGACATGAGCTTAAGAAAAACAAATTAAACACATCCATCTGCATCAAAAAATAAAAGGAAGGCAGCACCCGTTGCTTCCCAGAAGGCTGAACTGAAATCAGGCGATCCCACGCCCGACGGGCCCTGGTTAACAGAACATGGACAGTATCTTAGAAATATTTCACTTGGGAGATATAAATGAGACAGGACCATCAAAATGGCCATGCGGAACCGTGCATTAACCTCTGGATTAAACAAGCCACCCTACGGAGGAGTAAAGGCCATAGGGACACCTGCTTGCATAGCTGAGAATGGGTCGGGGGCATGCGCCTCACGGGACATGGAAATCTTGGAGGGCGGATGGCTCAACGCACTCTAAGCTCCCTGATTCGGGAGAAGAGAGTACTCTAGAACAGCAATCGGAACATAACTGATGGACATTGATTACCCAGGTCATTTCATATTCATCACAAGACGCATTCTCCGTATCTGAGAACAGTGTCTGACATATCAGAATCCTCCATAATCTTGGGATTACAAAAATGACAAAAAGTAATTGGCACCCTTTTCACACCCCCAATGGCTGGGGCACTCACCACCTCCTGTGAACCAGACAACCCACAAGCTAGAATCTCTCTGTCACACACAGTCAGCATACAGAAGTGAGAAACAACGTAACCACACCCGTCACAAGGTGCACTGTGCCAGTTACAAAAAGGGCCCGCAATCTCGAGAGATCACGTCATTAAGATAAGGCCGTTATGTTCTGAACAAGCCGTGAGCCTAGGTATTGCTACACATTAGCAGGTAGAACCATATAACTAAGTCCCCCCTGTTCAATAACCCCCCACACACACACACTCAGAAGATATTAACCCATGATTCCTAATAAAGGTAAAAAGGAGTCCTACTGGGACCCTCACCCTACCTTGTTTTGTTAACATTACATTCACATATCGAAATAAAATGATCTTACCGGAATCTACGTCGTGGAACAGGAACACGGCCCTTCATGTGTGACAGATGATAGCCTTGCTTCTGACATGGACTTGAGTGAATAAAGGCAGGCAGCCAAACTTGTCAACGTTGATTGCAAAGGAGCTGTTAATACGAGTCTCACTGAGAGGCTGACAGGATTACTTAAAACTCCAGTCCCATTTCAAAGAGTACTACCCTCCATAAGAGACTATCTCAAACTTCTGACACTTCTCTGCTAACCTCCTGTGATGAAAGACAAAGAATGATTGGAGGATGAGGGAAGTGGGGGAGGTATTTAAGTCTTTGGCTGGGGTGTCTTTGCCTCCTCCTGGTGTCCAGGTTCTGTATTTTCCAAAAGTAATGAAAGAAGCTGTGGACTCTTCCCGTTTAAGAAGAAAAATGTTTACAAAGTTATGAATACCTTAGCAAATTTAATTACCATTTGATGTTTTCACTTTTTTTTATAAAAAAAATAAAAAAAGGTTTTGCCAAAAGGATCTGTTTCTGATAAAATACTAAAGATCACCCCTACTACTTGTTAATAAATTACTTTTTCAAAGCTTATGTTACAGTAAAATCCACAATCTAAAGTGCACTTGCAAAGACATTGCTTTATTATTTTCAATTTGTAAATCGCTAAATGTTCCCTGAAGACTTTTCTGTTCAGGGAAGCCTACCACCCAACTAAATAATAAATTAATTTCCCTTACCTAACATTTTCCTCATCTAACTCTGTATTAACATCTTTCTAAATCTTGCAGTCCTCACCTCCTGTTTCTCAACCTCCTACCATTCTAGATTGTAAGTTCCCACGGGAATAGGGCCCTCAATCCCTCCTGTATGTGTTTGTAAATTTTGCCCTGTATCTTACAAGTCTTGTATTGTTTTATTTAAATGAATTGTATCCATGGAAAGCGCTGCAGAATATGTTGGCGCTTAATAAATAAAGAATAATAATAATAATAATAATTGTGACGATTAAGCCTATCCACCCAGCCGTCAGTATGGAGAGGGTATGGGCATGAAGGGGTTAATAGCACGCAGCCACTGGACATCAAAGTAACCCCCAAATCCTACCTACACTGCCCCAATTTAACAATTGCTGCCACCACCAAGAATTTTGAATAAGGGTGTCTTGGAAACCCAATAACCCACACAATTAATTTGGTAACGTGCCTTTAACCTTGTCTCTAGAGTGTGAATTCAGATATTAGAGCCCAA